>NC_047120.1:65050680-65178108 GCF_902500255.1 Thalassophryne amazonica | reverse complement strand
TCAGAAGAGTTCTTCAACTTACTCCAGCAAAACACACGGAGACAAAATAAAAATAAATAAATATAACCTAAACGTCATCATCACCATCATCTCTTCCTGACTGACTGACTGACTGACTGACAGCAGCAGCTGCAGCGTCACGTGTATCACTGACTGTAATCTAACGTTCCCGCATTTTTGTAGCAAGGGCTAAAATTCCGGCGCCCCAAAGCCATTAATTTTGGCAATGTTGATTTGCCAAATATTTATTAATTTTCCCTAGCAACTACATACAATTGGTTATTTCGCTGCACTTCAAGGGCGCTTTGAATGATCGCCCAAGACGAGGAATGATACGTTCTCTGCTTCTGTTGGTGGAAATGCACTGTTGAATGAGAATCAGTTGGAGGAAGTGTTGTTTTAATCATTCATATTACATGTAGGCACATACTATTAAGTAAAACTGACATTGATAATACTTAAAAAAAAAAAAAAAAAAAAATATATATATATATATATATATATATAATGACTTCCACATCTAGGAGGGCAGCGCCCTAGCGCCCCCTATGGGCCAGCCGCCACTGGCTTCTAGTTCTTTCGTTTTTTACTTAACTGGCTTTTATTGTTATGAATCTATTTTTATGAACTGTAGAGGAAATTTTAGTTGTTTAAAGAAGATAAAATTCAATAGACTTCAGTTTATTTGTTGTAAAATGTATGTTATAACATTCTAGTGGAACATTTCATGGATTTCACAAAATCTGGTAACTGAGTTCTTGGTATCATTTTGGTGAATATAGTGATGGAAGCCTGAATATTTCAAATTTTAAAACTTTTATGTTTTGGGCCTTGGCTCTAATGTCACTGAATTAAACTCCTGCTGTGTGCTCATGTGTGTCCAGAACTTACGTGGGTGAAGAAGGACGTGTCCAAATCATCAGGAAAGTCCATTATGTCTTCATCAAGGAAACTAGGAGGCACGAAACTGCGTCTGTGACCTTGTACCATGGTGTTGTCACCTACCGTGTGACCCTAACACACAGAACCACACGCACACCCACATCAGCAACAGCAATTAAGGCTTCATTTTCAGGTGTTACTGGACTCGCACACTTGCTACCACATTCTCACGAGCACAACGTCGAGAGTGAGTGATGGTGACGCTGTGCAGGTGTGCAGGCCCAGGAACGCCTGAAAAAATGTGTGTTCACATTATGCAGGAAAAAAAGTGCATCTTTGAAAAAGGTCAAACACAGAGTCCTTCTTCATTTAAAATGTCTGAAAGCATGTGAACAAACACCTTCATGAGCGCCGCCGCTGCCTTCAAACTCATGACTGCAACCGACTCCCGTTTGCGTCGTCGTGGCAACCGGTTGAGGGCGGAGCGGGAGCTGGAATAGGAGCAGAGTGAGCCGGTGGCGGGCGTGATGGGAGTCTGAGGGACACTCAGTGCATCTACTTCCTCTGCCATCCGGAAAGCACGACCACGAGCCAGCGGGTCGACAATCTGCACGGATGCACAGCGAGCGTGAAGCGACAAACAAACAAACTGTTCACATGGCTTCAAAACTTTACACAGGCACAAACCAAGCACCAAAAGCTGGGAATGAGTGGATGAAATGAAGGGAAAACCCTGAAGGAGTGAGATGTTAGAGGTGATGGAGGAGAAGGTGAGGAGGTGCCCTGTGGATCCGGGTGCTGGCATACCCTCTGCATGCCATAGTGACGGTGACAGGGGTGAAGGGGTGGAAGGTAGAGGGGAGGAGGTGTCTCAGTGCTGGCCAGGGAGAGGTTGTCCTGGCTGTGGAAATCCATCTCCCGCATCACATGCACCTTTAGGCCTCCGTACAGATGGCTGCAGTGCTGCAGGCTCCGCCTCCTCCACCGCTGGGTGCTGTCATTGTCCCTGCTCACCCCGAACCAGTCGGCTGCTCCCCTACAGTGAAAAAAAAAACAAAACTCACATCAAAAGCACACAGAGCAAACAATCAAAACTAGAGCAACACTCCATCAAGTGTACACCTCCATTAAAGTCCAAAATGCTCCATGCTGCACCAGTTTAAAACTCAAAAAACAAAAGTTGAAAATAATTTTGATTTATAATATTCCCGTTTGAAGACCACTTGTACCCTTTCAACATGGATCTGCTGCGGTGACCTCGAGTGAAAAAAGGGACAAGCCAAAAGAAAATACATAAACTGTGTTAACTGTTGGACCCAAATTCTTTTCACCTTTTCACCAACAGTGGAAATGTATTTTTTAAATTTGTGGCTCCCTGTCGCTAATTACTGAATATCGAGGGGCGCAATTTAGAACTAGAAATTGGGGGGGGGGCAAAGTGCGAGGCCCGTGGGGCCGAAGCCCATAGGCCGGGGGTCTGGGGGCTGCTTGGGTCCCCAGAAGCCAACGGTTCTAGATAAGCTCAGATACCTTCTGAGCATCCAGAACAGTAATTTAATGTTTTGAGAAGACCATAAAGTGGACACCACTTTTGACTTATGCAATTTGAAAACTGTGGATATAAGTACTTTATTAACATCCTGGTGTAAATAAGGTGTCACACATGTGTAGAACTCAAAAAGAATGATAGGTTCAGTTTTCATTTAAAAAAAACTGCAATGTGGTTAAATGTATTCATAAATATGAAAGACAACAGGCTATCTTAATAATTACTTAAACTACATCTGTCTTTTTTTTCTCAAGATTGTTTTTGCATAAGTTTGAAAAAAAAAAAACAGATCATAAGTTAGGATAAATTACTTATCATGAATTTAATTTTTGAGTGGCACTAATGACAACACTCATACTGAACATAATTTCACTCGCAAAGACTGATTTTGGAGATCAAGCAATAATTGCAGATGGGCTTTCTGAGGTCCCAGATGGCTTTTCTGAATTCCTTTTCTAACTTTCAGAATTTAGTAAATTAGCATATGGTTTCATTGATCCTTATGTTGTAGACACTAGTCGCTAGAGGCAACTATTTTTGGTTTTCAAATCTGGGCAAATTGCAGTCCCAGAAAATTCAGAATGTAACAAACAAGAAACAGGTGTTGTAAACAAGTCAATTCTGCTAAAAATACAACTTGCAGAAACAAGATACTATTCTGACATGGTTTTGCAAATAAGACTGGCATAGCATGTTTCAAGTACAGACATATACGAGGTCTGTCCGTAAAGTATAGGTCCTTTTTATTTTTTTCAAAAACTATATGGATTTCATTCATATGTTTTTACGTCAGACATGCTTGAACCCCTCGTGCGCATGACGTGAGTTTTTTCCACGCCTGTCGGTGACGTCATTCGCCTGTGAAAGACGTGCGGGCGGATTGCAGCGTCGGCTCGCAGCCGCCGCGCCACTCCGCACCAGGAAAAACACCTCTGTTGGAAGCCTTAAGGACAAGTTGGAACATGTCCAGCTGTTAAACAATTTCTCATATACTCACTCCACTGAAAGCCATCAAAGCCGCCTGGATTTTACAAATGGTTATCAACACGGAGGTGTTTTTCCTGTGCCGCGCACTGCGTCGGCTGCGTCCCGACGCGTGGACCCGTCCGCACGTCTTTCATTAAAAAAATCTCCTTTAACAGTGGAATATCCGGATAAAATGCTGAAACCGACTTCTTCTGAAACTTCTCTGTTCTCTCACGACGTCCTGGATCAATAGAGCCTGAAATGTGGAGGTTTTCAGCTTGAACAGGCTGACGACGGCGCCTGAGAGCGCTGCGCGACATCTCGCACCGTGGGAAGTCCTTAAAGCGACAGTATCACCTCAAAATCTCTCATCAGCCGTTTAAAATTTTCACCGAAAACCAGCTTAATTTTTCGAACCGTGTCCACTTCGATGTGTCTCACAGGTTTAGAAAAATTTTGATCAAACAAAGCGCCAGTCTCTCAGCAACTTCTCAGACAAAGGAATTCCGACGAGGGGCTGGACGACTCCTCCCACAAGGAGTGCTCACAGGCGAATGACGTCACCGACAGGCGTGGAAAAACTCACGCATGCACACGAGGGTTCAAGCATGTCTGATGTAAAAACATATGAATGAAATCCATATAGTTTTTGAAAAAATAAAAAGGACCGTAACTTTATTGACAGACCTCGTATGTCAGAAGGTGGGGTGGGACATACCATATTCTGTCCCCTCTGGATGAAAAGGGGGGGGACATGCCCCCCTATCCCCCACCAAATTGCACCCATGCTGAATATCTGTATTTCTATTAGTCATGTGACCTTAACCTTGGGTGACCTTGAAATCTGTGTCAAACATGTAAGCTGCACGCATTTCACTCTGAGTGCCCATTCTGGTTACCCTGCACGCTGCAAAGAGGCGAAGCAGGATACTGTAATCGGTCATATGTGTGTGTGTGTGTCTTTCTGTGAACAGGATAATTTTTTTTTTTTTTTAATTGGCTGGATGGATTTTCACCAAACTTGGTGGAATATTACTTGGGCAGATCTCTTGAGATGATAAATTTGTGGGAGGTTCAGTCAAGGTCATAGACAAAAAAAACAACAAACCTATTTTTGGCTATATCTCTGCAACCAAGAGGGCTAAAGAGATGATTTAAGTTCATAATGATCAGCAAAATATTTGTGATTGATTGTTGAAGTCATAAAAGGTGTTGCATTTGTTCAGAGTGTGCAGAGTTTACACCGTCCTCTGACGCCTTTCATTTTTAATGAATCCATATATAACGGTTATAAAAATGATGATTATAAAAAGAATGTTGTCTGAGTTTAAAAAAAAGAAACTAACCTCATTTATTTTGGCTCCTCCCATTTTTCATGGAATTGCATGTTACTGTGAACACGTTTTACACCAGATGACCATCTGGAACGCCACCATACTGGCCCCAGTACACAATTCGGAGAAAAGTGGCCAAGCAACGATAAGTGTAACTTTTTCCAAACATCTGTCAGCTGAATCACCTTCTGTTTTAAATGACCTCCTCACCTATAAAACATACAGCATTTTCTTTCTACATTATCCTTTTGTGACTAAGAATTCAGTCGTGTATAAAAGCGGTAATTTGCTCTTTAAACGTGCATCCAAAATGCGCCTCAGAAACAGTTCCTATAAAGGCGGCGATGTGGTCAGCGTTCAGCAGAAGAAACACTTTGCAGAAAGAGAACACGAGTAATAAACACAGTCAGCCGGAGCAGTTGTGGAATCCTTTTAAGGCACCAAGCCTGAGACTGTGGTGTTTCCAGGAAAAGGTTCTTCACATAGAGGCCAAAGAAATGCACAACACAAACAGACCGTGTCTCTACAAAAAGTATATAAACAAATATTCAACAACAAATATTATATAATAGGTGGAACTCTACTGATAATGTTTAGTACTGGATTTATCCTGAAACAAAAGCCTTGTGAAGAGGGAAAAAAAACATATATAAGTCACACAGGGAGTATAAGTCACATCTTTTTTCCTGGATGTGGAACTCACTTTTTAACACAGCGTTTCCCTGCGGCGAGTTTTAACAAACAGGAACTCAGAGTAGCACTGTGCACACTACAGCCTGTGCTGCTAACTTAACATAAGGACTTTTAAATTCCAAAAATAAGCAAGATGAACAAATAACATGCGTTAGATAACGTACTGGATTGTATGCAGAAATGAATAGTGAATTTTTGGCAGGAAGCCCTCGGCATGTGGTGTGTGCCATAAGGACTTTTAAAGTACACCTGAGTTTTTTAGCTGTGGGTGGAGAGAGAGATTTCCAGGATCAGGGTTGGACACCCTTGATGTAAATCAAGATCCTTGGTCAGCAACATCAGGGCACACTCACCTGTCCAAAGAGCTCCAGGACGGTTTCAGATTCAGGGTCATACCTGAGACACACAGGGACTGTGGAGCTGTATCACCTCCATCCTGTAACTGTGTTAATTCATCATCTAATTCATTCAAAATGGCCCTTTGCAGGTAACATGGTGCTCCAAAACGGGATTCTTCAAATCTGGACCAGTTGTACTTTCCTAAATTGCAAAAAAAAGTCCAGATCCTTCTTCGTCGGCTTGCTGTGTACCCACAATTCTGTTGTCCACTACAGGGCTCCAAGTGAATTATTCTTGGCGTTTCTTTAAGGTGATCTCCTCAACCAGAGAGGAATCTGTCCTCAGGATGATCCAGGCAGGACATGAAGTCTAGTAAGTGACTCTTTTCGAAATCCATGGAGGTATTTCCATCTTTATCCAGCTGGATCCACTTACTGAGCAGACGGGGGAGTAGGATGATCTTCAGACTCTCATATTCTTTGACCTTCTATCATGAGCACAAAAGAAAATCCTCCACATGATAGCGTATTTCCGGACTTTATGCATGTGTCACTCGCTGGCACTTCTCCCAGTATCCTTCCTCCAGAGTCCAGAGTAAAAGAATGTGACCGACTGGGCAAAGAAGACAGCAGCTCTGGACCTCATCAAACTGAATATTCCCCATCCAGAGCCTCACCAAAGTCCTCTCTCTCTCTCTCTCTCTCCGTCTCCCTGTTGGTCCAATGTGTATAAACAGAGATTAGAAGTGGAGAGAAGAAAGCAGGGACATCAGAAGAGGTGGGAAGACAGTGGAACTCGCCCGGACATGTCCCATTTGCACGTGGTGTACCATACCTTTTAGTCACCTCAGTTCTACTTGCAGTTAAATTCATGGACATCATCTGCAAAGGTGATGTCGTATTTTCTCCAAGGTTTCTTTGTCCAAATCCTCTAAAACTAATGTGTTGCAATACTTGCATCAGCCACGAGGGGAGGACAAATGCAGAGACAGTAGAAAGAAGTATACGCGCTGTGCATTATTCCCTCATTATTTCATTGACAATCAAGCAGATTAAAGGACTACAGGTGATTTTACGTTATGTATCACATGACCAATCATTATAAGAAATGTAACGACTACGAGGCAGCATTAAATCTGTCTGGAGGAGGCATTCTCAAAAACTGAGTGAGTGCACAAAAAGTGCACCCATGACGACACCAATGGGGTTACGCTTCAGTGCTTGTGACCGAAGAGACCTTGGATATGGTCCATGTAGTTTGTGAACTGAGGCCAACTTAATTTTTTTTTTTTTAACTCCAGAATCTAACTGGCCTTTTTAGAAGGGAGCTGTGCACTTCCATGGTCAGAACAAGCCTCTAAAACCCTCATCTCGGCAGCCTAGCAGCCTAGGTTTAGGACATCTTACAGAGGCACACTTTTTTTCTGTATTGAGAACCTATTTTGTAACACAGTATTTCCCTGAGGGGTAAGTTTAACAACGGACAAGAATTCAGCATAGCACATGTGCACACCGCAGCCTGTGCTGTTATTTAACATAAGGATTTTTGAATTCCAAAACGAAGCAAGTTGGACAAATATTTGATGCAGGTTATTTGATGCAGTTTGGACAAAGAAATCGTCAGATGGACATGGACTGCTATCCTAGAGCGCTGGAAACATTACAAAAAAGTGAGTCCATTTGGGGGTTTTTAAACCAGTTGTTTAATTTTGGGTTTTTATGCATTGTGTAATTTTATAATTATCATTTATAACTTTCATCATTAGGCTTTATTATGTTTAGTACATTGATTCTTGGGAAAGTATAAGTAGTTATTATTATACTTTTATAATAAGAATAATAACCATAATTAACATATTAATAATAATAATAATAATAATAATAATAATAATAATAATAATAATTATTATTATTATTATTATTATAATGAACATGTGATTTTTACCCGATTCTAAAATATGGCCATCTGGTTTTGCGAAGACTTTGCGTCCGCCCGTCCGTCTGTCTGTGCTCAGCATAACTCCAGTCCTATTACTGCCAGGGTCTTCAAATACACAGGGAACATTCTTGGGACACAGACCTTGGACAAGTTCAAAGATGGCTAACCTTGACCTATTCTAAGGGGTCAAAAGGTCACATTCTTTCTTTTCATTGATTACATGCTCATACGGCCAAGGGTACTTTAGTATTGTGTTCTATATTTCAATGTACAAGTCGTACCTCCCAAACTAGCCATAAATAAATAAAATGCAACTTGTACTTTGTAAATTACTGTGTTTCAAAAGTTTGGAAATTTGACCAATAATTCCACTTCTGGACCACAGTTTTGTGCACTTCCATCAGTCTTGTGCAGCAGTCACTTTCCGATACGGTCCAGGTCCCATTCTGGAATATTTCTGATTTGCCAACTGATCACACACGAGAACATTTGCTTGTCAGTGTTGATGCCAAGCGCCGTTTGAAATATGAAAAGCTTGTTTGCTATGAACATGTCATCTAAACAACCTGTCTTCAGATCCATCAAAATCACAGTATAAATGATCAACACCTTTAAATGTGTCATTCCGTCCCCAGTAGCTCCACCCCCTCCTGTACCTGATGATCTGTTTGGGTAGAGATGAACGCCGGTGGGTCACGATTTTTGGGATACATGACCATCTTCGGACAATTGACACCGTGCTCGGCTCCCTGTGGCCCTTTGGAGGGACCGTGTTGACCCGCTCAAAACGCACCCTTTTCCCACTAAAGGCGCCAAATGTAGAGAAGATGCAGCGTGGAGAAGCAAAGGAGGGAAAAAAGAGGAACCAAAGGACAAGAGAGAAAGAAGAGCAGGATTAGTCTGTTTAAAACAGAAATGAGCTGAAAGGAGTTATGAGAATATTTAGATGAAGACTAGAGGCAGAGGTCACGGGAAGCAACCGGAAACAACTGCCAGAGCAGAAGGAGAAGATTGACTCCAACACGCTTCCCGCTCTGAGGCGTCTCCCTGCAGATTTGTGAGGAGAAATAAATGTTCAAACCTCTTGATGGACTGGGTGATGGAGGGCAGTCTCTCCTTAGGAGGGCCGAGGTAGTTGTTGGACGTTTCCAATGCAGCCAAGTAGGTCTGGTAGTTTTCGCTCGGCACGCTGACACTGCGCAGACGCTTCATCGGCTGCAAGGCAGATGTTTACACAGATGATGGAGCAGACTTGACTTAAAGAAAGTTTGAGCTCTTTTTAAAAAATCATACCAGCAAAAAATGTCTTTTTCTTCCACAGTGATGTTTAATTTTGACACAGTGACATTTGTCATTATGTTTGTGGTCCTCCTCGCCTGCAGGGGGCAACCCTCTGTAAGTAAGTAAGTAAGCTTTATTTATATAGCACTTTTCACAGACCAAGGTCACAAAGTGCTTCACACGATATAAATAGACAATAAAAACAACACATACAAATATAGAACAATAAAATAAATTGACACTAAAATGCCAATTGAAAAAAATGTGTCTTTAGTTGCTGTCTAAACGTTTGACAGGACGCATCTATGACATCACAAATTGAATGGGCCAATCACAGGGGTGGTAGTGGGCGGGGCATGAGAGCATTCAATCAGGTGTTTTTCAGCAGTTTAATTAATTTCAGCTTAAAAACTAGATAAAACAAAATCTACATTATTTTATATACTTTAATATGGCACAAGAGACTCTTTGAAGTCTATAAAACATGAAAAATCAGATTGAAACATAGTGAAGGTTTTTAATAATGCATATGTGCATGCATGTTTTGTGGGGGCAACTATAGCGCCCCCTTTGTTCAGCGTGTGATTTTACATAATGTGGCTAAAAACTAAACATACAGAATGTGGTCAAACTATGAAACAGATGATCCAGAAGTTGTGCTTGTCAAGAGAAATTGATGTCCTTCTGTCCGTCTGAACGGCAAAACCTTCCGCATCCTAAAACTCAAAAACTGTAAAACTCTCGAAATTTTTATATCTTAATACTGGGAGGTCAAAGATCTGCATGCCAAAATAAATAAATAAATAAATAAATAAATCATGCATTTCAGCCATTTATAAACAGCCTTTTTTTTTTCTTTTTTTTTTACTGAATTTTGGGTTTCAAGTAGGAAATACAGCAGAAGCCCTGCAATGCACACATCGCCCACTAGATGGTGACAAAAGGGTTGCCAAAATGTGCGACAAGGTCTCAGCTGTTTATTCATTTCAGAAGTTATTTTTTTGATCAAATAAAGTGAGCTAACAGCAAAACATTGTTGGGGATTTCCTCACTTAATGTGGGGGCGAACTCAGAAGACTCAAAGACTGACAGGAAATGGACTTCAAATTCAGATGTCATATTTAAAGATGATGCCTTCACTGAATACATAGTTGCAACGACAGCTTGCAAGCCGCTCTCACACAGCGCTCTCCCTATGCACCCAGATGGGCGGGACGTTGCCTTCCGCGTGGATCAGTAGAGCCATGTGATTGGTTGAAAGGTGTTGCATTTGACATTTTTTTGTGGGTGACCTGCTCATGGTGTTTATCTGAAACGGTATGTGTAAAAGCAAAACTGTGTTCTGTCTGTGTGGTGTGATATGAAAAGAACAGTATGCATCATGCCGTCCGTCGTCTCAGAGGAGATATGAAGTTATCAAACAGACCGAGGACACGGTCATGAGACATACTGTCCAACAAAATCAACTTACAGTGGACCGAACAAGAATCCTACTACATTCTCACATTATAGCAAATGTAAATGAAATCATCAACACACAAGGAAGTTTCTGACTGTTGCCACATTAGAAAAATAACATAAGCAATTGTGTCTGTCTGTTTGTTTGTTTGTTTGTTGACAGGATAATTAACAACCGTTCTTTTGCGGTAGCAGGTCCTAAGTTGTGGAATGCATTACCTCCTGAACTGAGGTCCACTAATAGTTTGCCTCTGTTTAAAGCTAAGTTAAAAACGTACTTGTTCAGGGCAGCTTTTTGCACATAATTGCTTTGACACTTTTTCATCTATTTTTATTCTATTTGGATGCTCTTATTATGCTTTTATGTGTGTTTTTCGTACTGTTCTTTTTATTTTTTCTTTAGTTGGTGCTATTGGAAAGCACTTTGGTTCAGTGAAAACTGTTGTAAAGTGCTATAGAAATAAGACTTGATTGACTGATTGAATTAACAACAGATAGATTTTTTCCTGTATGTTTTACGAATGGGAATGGCTTATTTTATTTTGCTTTTTATCCTGATCTTGATACGACGATTATCTCGAAAACATTGGCTGTTGGTGTCACACCCACTTTAAGAACTGCTGGTCCAGATTCTAAATACCCACAAAACTATCCTCAACTCCACTAATTTGGACGTTTTATTGCTGTCAAATTAAAATTATCACAATTCTACCAGATTTATCAACAAATAAAGTAACCGGAGTAACAGGAAGACAGAGATCTGGAATGAGAGGATCAGTATGTCTGGTATTTATATTGTGTATTTATAGCTATATTTGCAAACTGTTCTTCTTTTTTCCACTTTAGATACTCTGTGTGCTTCTTACCCTGTGTGCTGCTATACAATGCTGCTGGAAGTCTTCCCAAGGGATCAGTAAAGTTCTATCTAATCTAATCTAAATAAACAATACTGTAATAAGATACCTCTGTTTTAAATAATAATAATAAAAAAGAATTAAAAAATGTTCACTAGTCACCATGGTAACTGTTTAAAATGTAGGTTATGGATGTAGTCTAAAAGGTGTTTCAACAATGACTGTGTTTTATTTTTTGGTTTTTCTCTTCGTTCAGTTGCTGTGATGAGAAAAACGTTTGAAGTCCAAAACCAGAACAGGACGATGATCAGTTTTCTGAACTTTTTGATGGGCCCATTTTCAATGTTCTAGTTCTGTTCTGTATATCCAGTAACCTGTCTAATGCCAGTGCATCATCTAAATGTTCCAGATTAAGTCTTAATCTGTCGTCTGTGATTACTAGTAACTATTCTAACCTAGTTTTACGACTGTAAATCCAGGTATTCTGAAGTATAATTTATGTATGGATTTACCTGCGTCAGTGTGGGCATGTCGTCTAGGGTCACCTGGATCGTGGGGATGTCCACTTTGAGCCATGGTTGCTTCTTCCTCTGCAGGTTGCTGTTCCTGCTGCCCCCTTCATCCATGCTCACTATCGCCCCCTATAGCTGCCAGCTGGATGACACAGGACAAATGGAAATAGGATTGTCAGACGACGACGTTCATACTCAAACTCACAACCTCAGCAACCTTCTTCTTCTTCTGTGTCCCACATGTTGACTCACCAATCTGGTTTTACTGTAAAAGTCCAATTATAATTCACGACCACAAGATGGTGCTGAAACTCAAACGGGGTTGTGATTCTCAGCCTTTTGACTTTACAGAAAAAACACAGCGGATGAGTCTGTGAGCAGAGGTATCAGCTGATATCAACAAAGTGAAGAAACTGATAAAAGAGCTCTCTGCAGAGACGAGACTTTGTGTCAGATGACACGAGGCTTCACAAAAAAAACAAAACAAAACTATAATTGCAGGCATCACTTCATGAGTAAAATGCATAATATAGATGAGATTTATTGTAATTGTCATTACACAAGTGCAACAACAACGAAATTACATTTACACTCCAAGTACCTCAGACAAGATACAGCAATTAATCCACAATTATTACTTGTTTACCGTAATAATGGCACACATCAGAATTAAAGACAACACATATACATTTGACATTGTTTATGTGCACTAAACTTGAACATTATCATTATAGAATGATAATGTAGATTCTCTGTATAGTCGCTCTTCCATCTAGATCACATTTTGTAATGAAACGTAAAGTACAACAACCAGCAGGGAGCTCCTGCAGCTCTCAGCTATAAATCATTTTGCAATTCGTTAGTCAAGCAGGGGTGGTGGATACGTACTCTTATTTCTAGTGCAGACGGTTCCCGGTTTAAAATCTACCCCTGCCCATTCTCCATATAACACAGAGTTGCATCAGGAAGGCCATTCGGTGTAAAACTTGTGCCAAATCAACATGCGGAGCCACCTCAGAACTGCTGTGGCAACCCTAAACACTCTGGCCTCTGGAAATGGTGTTATTTTGTAGTTAGTTTTTTTGTAGTTTGGCTTAATTTACAATGCTGTCAAGCATGGCTAAGACCCCCATCACCCCTTGGTCACATTAGCTACAAGAGGCAAAGCGACCAGCTGCCGAACACTTTCAAACACAGTGGGTGTTTTACAGCAAAAAGAACCAAATAGTCGCAATGCTGCCAGGTGGGTGGGGCCAAAATAGACAAAAACTCTTATTTTATGCAAATGCTGAGCAATGCGCTGATTGGTTGTTGATTATATTTAGTCATTTATAATAAAGTTATTGTTTAAATTGTACAACATCATTAAAGTTTGAGATATATTAGAATTGTACATTTTTTTTCTCCCTATTATTGGTATCAGTATCGGTCCCTAAGAAATCCATATCGGTCACGTTATAATTTAGGTTAACAGATGTATGTATTCTATATTTAAGGGTATGCTGCTACCAAACAGCTCATAGGAGCGACAAACATGGTTCTTTTGACATTTTGAGGAGACAAAGAGACAGGAACAGGAGCACTTCACCTGATGATGAAACAAAAACGCAAAGTCAGACGCTGAGTTCAGTCCGTAGCTCTTGTTAAGAGTTTTGATTTCTTTGAAGCCACATGTGGAAGCCTGCGCTCATCTTACAGTCACAGAGGACAAACACACCCCGCAAACAGAAACCTTCACCAGAACTATCCACAACCACATCCACTGCTGATGCTGCAGGGGTGGAACTGATAAAACGCACACCAGCCAGCGTGCACACAAACAGACGCCCACGTCAGAGGTGGAAATTCTAACATCCGCTGTTTGTTTTCTAGAGTTGATTTCATGACAGGTAGATTAGGGGCTGTAATCCCCGCGTTGGACACCACATGACATCGGCCTGCTGTCAGGACACCGGCGGTCAAACTTTGTCCTGATTGGACATTGATCCACAAACAAAAGTGTCTTTCCAACTATTTACTTACCCTCAAATCAAAAGACGTGATGCTTCGTTGTTTAGTGTTTTATCATACTGGAGGTTTATGTGACTGACTGACTAAAACCTGACGATATACCATTTTACATAAACTAGGTAGAAAAGGTCGGCGTGGCCTAAACTCAACTTGAGTAGAAGCAGATCTTGTGAGACTGACTCTAAAGCAGAGACACCAAACTGGCAGCCCGGGGGTCTGATAAGGCCCACACACAAGCAGTTTCAGGCCCAACGTATGATTATTATTTATTAATAAACATAAACAACCATAACGATCCTTCTGTATGTTTAATGAGTGTGCACATATAATTTTTTTTTTCCAGTTAGCCGTCCAACCCTGTTATTTTGGCATTTACATATTTGGCATGTCAGAAAATCACTAAGGGCCCTTGGGTAAGGTCCTTAATCCCCTAGTTGTTCCCGGTGTGTAGTGAGCACCTTGTATGGCAGCACCCTGACATCAGGGTGAATGTGAGGCATTATTGTAAAGCACTTTGAGCGTCTGATGCAGATGGAAGAGCGCTATATAAACACAGTCCATTTACCATTTATGCTAATGGCCAATCAGAACACAGCTTTTGATAGCACAATGATTTTGCATGAAAGCAACTCTGCACTTTGGTTTCAGTGCGAGGAAAGATGCCATCAGCTAGTGAGTGTATTTCCACAAAAGCTGTGCAGAAAAAAGTCACAACTAAAGTCCAATAATGCAATCATGTACCCAAAGTAGGGATGGTGCAGCTTTTCAAGGGGCATTATACGAGACAAATGTTCGTTCGATCTGAAGCTGTGCCACGTTTCAACACACTGTAACATCCGCGAGGTTTTGCTGGACGTGACTTTCGCAGAACTGGTAGGAACTGGTAGAACACGATCAATGCATTTCAAGTGCTCATGCTGAAAGGCTGCGCCTCTGAAGATAACAGGGCTTTAGAAACATTTCGCTGTATCCCTGTTGCAGCAATGGCAGAGACAGGTATTGCAGCTTGTAGACCTAACGCAGGGTACACAGAGATAAAAGCATGCACATTTCTGCAGCGTTTCTGTGCAGCGGCGGTGTGTCGGCTGCACCGGCGAGCAGAGGGTAGTAACAGATTCTGTTTACAAAGAGTGACATCTCCTGACATGCAGAGACAGAATCAAACCAAAGCAGCAGGACGTGTCCTGACACTGTTCTAGGATTCTGCTCTTTTCAGCTGAAGGATCCACTCAGTGTGGCTGCATGACAACAAGCTTTAATAGTTTTTACAGGAACAACAGCATGACCTCCACGTCTTCACACACTCCCCCCTGCACGTTGACATTGCTCTTTCCTGTAAATGCGCCTCTAACTTATTCTTAGAAATGTGCACGACACTTTTACTTGTGTTCTGCGGTCTATCAGGACTGCATTTGATGAATCTGCACCAAAACAAATTGCTAAATGCCAAATAGTTTCAATCACATGTCACAATTTGTCAAAACTCAGATTATGTATGCGAGCTTTGCAAAGTGGGAAAGCACTGAGACGCATTTTAACCATATCAAATTAAGGCTGATTTCATCATTTAGATTACTTGGTGATGTTTGAGTAAAATGCATAATTGGCATACAATTTCAGAATAAAGTCTCATTCACTTCAATGTTATTCGTCAAAATGCACATATTCACATAGATCCACTCAAGGAGGCAAATCAACATATTTTGCAGAAATCTGCAGGAAAAGCAACACCTTTGGAAAAGAAAAAGCAGACAAAAAAGCTCATTTCAAGCTACAATTGTATGCAAAAGTTTGGGCACCCCTGATAATTTTCATGACATTTCTTTATAAATCATTGGTTGTCTGCATCAGAAATTTCAGTTTAATATATCATATAGCAGACGAACACACTGATATTTGAGAAGTGAAATGAAGTTTCTAGTATTTACAGAAAGTGTGCAACAATTATTTGAACAAAATTTGGCAGGTGCATAAATTTGGGCACCCTTGTCATTTTATTGATTTTAATACATTTAGCACTAATTATTGGAACACAAAATTGCTTTGGTAAGCTCATTGACCCTTGACCTCCTTACACAGGTGAATCCAATCATGAGAAAGGGTATTTAAGGTGGCTATTTGCAAATGTTTCCCCTCTTTCAGCTCTTCTAATGAGTGGCAACATAGGAGCCTCTAAACAACTCTCAAATTACCTGAAAACAAAGATTGTTCAACATCATGGTTTAGGGGAAGGATACAAAAAGCTATGTCAGAGATTTCAGCGGTCAGTTTCCACTGTGAGGATCATAGTGAGGAAATGGAAGACCACAGGCACAGTACTAGTTAAGGACCGAAGTGGCAGGCCAAGAAAAATCTCAGATAAATGAAGCGAAGGATGGTGAGAACAGTCATAGTCAACCCACAGACCTGCTCCAAAGACCTACAACATGATCTTGTTACAGATAGTGTCTCTGTGCATCGTTCAACTATACAGCGCACTTTGCACAAGGAGATGCTGGATGAGAGATTAATGCAGATGAAGACTTTTTTGCATACATGCCACAAACAGAGTCTGTGAGGTATGCTAAAGCACATTTGGACAAGCCAGCTTCATTTTGGAATAAGGTGCTGTGGACTGATGAAACTAAAATTGAGTTATTTGGACATAACAAGGGGCAGTATGCATGGCTGAAAAAGAACACAGCATTCCAAGAAAAAATGCTTGCTACCTACAGTAAAACTTGGAGGTGGTTCCATCATGCTGTGGGGCTGTGTGGCCAGTGCAGGTACTGGGAATCTTGATAAAGTTGAGGGTCGCATGGATTTCAGTCAATATCAGTAGATTCTTGAGAACAATGATCAAGAATCAGTGACAAAGTTGAAGTTGCGCCGGGGCTGGATCTTTCAACAAGACAACAACCCTAAACACTGTTCAAGATGTACTAAAGCATTCATGCAGAGGAACAAGTACAACATCCTGGAATGGCCATCTCAGTCCCCAGACCTGAATATTATTGAAAATCTGTGGTGTGATTTTAAGCGGGCTGTCCATGCTCGGAAACCAACAAACCCGACTGAACTGTAGATGTTTTGTAAAGAAGAATGGTCCAAAATACCTTCAACCAACGGCCTTGACTGTTTTTGAGTTATCATGCGACCAAAGTGGAGGATTCACTCACTGCATTTTACACGGTGCATGCCTAGGCTTTCCCAAAACCAAGTATGGGCTGCTACCCAGTTACTGACTTTGCTAAACATTTTAGCCTTGCATTTGTGCCATTACACATCTGTGTGTGATGATTAGCGCCACACTGACAACACAACTGCTACAGCACGTCTCTCAAAAAGCTCGGAAAAGCCACCGAGCTACACGCATCCTGACTGTGGTTAAATTTGCACGGCCAGTCACCAGTGTGACTGCAGCCTAACATTTCTGATGTTGAGGAAATGTAACATTAATTTTTCCAACAGATTGTTTTTCAGTTTGCAGTGACATAACAAGGCAGGCTCCTGCTCCCCAAAACTATTCATGATCTGTTCATCCGGAGCAGATGTTAGAGTCGTACCACAGCAGCTCATGTCCTCCTTTTCTATGAGCATGTGTAATCTGCTGCCGCGAGGACTTAAACACAAAATAAATGATGAAACATCTGCCACAGCAGAAGCACAGCAGAAAGATGATGTACAGTCCAAACGAAAAAAAAAAGAGTATTTTTCTCCTTTCCTGGCTAAGAGCTTCAGAACTCCATATTATGGTTGCCTTTGTGATGTCATAAACTGAGACGTGTAAGAATTGAGGTTAAGCAAAGATATGTTAAAAAAAAAGAAAAAAGTTCTGTGTTGCTGTGTTTTGGGTCCTATGTTACACCCTCCACAAGTGTTATTTCTAAGCAGTTTTCATTTGTACGCCCAGCGCCGACGCTGGATAAATGTCTGGGAGTGTACTGGCGTGTATCTGCGCACGCGTAGACATTTTGGCCAGGCGCAGCATCAATGCATCATTATCACGAGGCAACAGACAGCTATTGCACCACGGACCAACAGAAACCTGGTTGATGGACAAGCACAGAGTTTTTCTGATGTATATTTTTTGCAACACACAGATACACTTTACACACACAGACAAAGGCGTGCACACTCTGCACTCAGGGATGCACAACTAAGGCATCAAACTACATCCATCCATCCATCTTCTACCGCTTAGTCCAATTAAGGGTCGCGGGTGGCTGGAGCCTAGCAGTCATAGAGCGCGAGGCGGGGTACACCCAGGACAGGACGCTAGTCTGTCGCAGGGCCACAAATAGACAAACAAACACACCCACACACACACCTACAGACAATTTTAAAGATTCCAATCCACCTAACCCGCATGTCTTTGGATGTGGGAGGAAACCGGAGCACCCGGAGGAAACCCACGCAAACACGGGGAGAACATGCAAACTCCACACAGAAAGGCCACGGGAATTGAACCCACAACCTACTCGCTGTGAGGCAACAGTGCTAACCACTAAGCCACCGTGCTGCCGCATCAAACTACAATGAAACTCAATTGAAAATTAAAACTACAGAACTACTGGAGAAATATAAAACTTTAAGTGTCTCTGGGTTGCAGGTCTGTCTTAAAGGGTGGAGATCAAGTGGACAGAGATGATGGAGGAGGAGGAGCTTGATATGTTGCAGGAACAAAGCGGTCATCTGCTTTAACTCGGGGAGCTTTGGCAGCTGTTCCCGGCAACAATCTGTTTGCACGCTCTAACACTTAGTGCAAAGATCCACTTCTCTGCCAGAAAACCTCTCACTTGAATCCACCATCTAAGCAACAATGCACCAGAAAAATGACAATCTGACTGGTTTAATGTATGTTACATCCAAACAGTGCTCATGATGAATAAATACAACTGCTTTGCACACTACGTCTTACTGTGTAGCGTGTCAATAGCAAAGTGGAGTTGGACACGCCCCAAATGTAATTATACTATGTACTTTAGAGTGTGTGCTGTAGATCATCAGGATAGAGTCAAATGTGTCTGGTTCTACCACCAAACAGGACCACAGATTGGGCACATTTTCTTTTTATACTAATCAGTCGTGTTATTTTTTAAACTAATTTGGGAGGTCCTGCAACTTCAATACAACTTATATACTGGAAAAACGTCATGCATTCATTATTATTATTATTATTATTATTATTATTATTATTATTATTTATATAGGGCTTTCACAGGAATCAAAGCATTATGTTGTGAAAGTGTAGTGACACGGACCCACAACAGGGGGCGCAAATGAACGGCCAATAGATGAGCCAAAAAGTAACAATTTAATGTTGTGAAATGTGCACAACGAACATACAGACAATCTCAGAATATAATTACAGTCAAATTACAAAGGTGACGTGTGGGCAGACGTCTGTCCTGAGAAGAGCCGGAACCACACGATTTCCGCTGCCACAGAACCTGGTAAATACTGGAGCCGCCAAGTCCCGAATTCCCAGGTGATCACCGTCCCCGACTGTCGGATCTGGTACTGCTGGCGAGAACAAAGACAGTCAAGTGTGGGTGTGTGCACACCCAGTAACAACAACGGTGGGAATGCCACCTCCACCTCTCACTCAATATTCTGTAGAGTACCGCAGTGATTCCTCAGGGGAAAAGAGTGCCGTCCTGCACTCACTCAGCTTCCACAGAAAGAGGAACCGGTACTCCTGCAAACACTCACAATATACAGATATATTGCAAAACAAACGGCTGAGGATATTACCTCCAATGAAGTACGATATCTCTGCGATGAGGTGGAGATGACGTCTGGGTTTTATGGAGTGCGATGATGAAGAATGTGTGACAGCTGTCAGGAATTAATGAGTGAAAGCTGTCACTCCTGGCTGTGTCCGTGGCGGCAGCGCCCTCTCGTGCCTGAAGCCCGCACTTTAGGCAGGGCGCCCTTTGGTGGTGGGCCAGCAGTACCTCCTCTTCTGGCGGCCCACACAACAGGACCCCCCCCTCAACGGGCGCCTCCTGGCGCCCGACCAGGCTTGTCCGGGTGTCTGCGGTAGAAATCGGCCAGGAGGGCCGGGTCCAGGATGAAGCTCCTCTTCACCCAGGAGCGTTCTTCGGGTCCATACCCCTCCCAGTCCACCAAATACTGGAACCCCCGGCCCATTCGACGGACGTCCAGGAGCCGGCGCACTGTCCAAGCCGGCTCCCCGTCAATGATCCAGGCAGGAGGCGGCGCCGGACCGGGAGCACAGAGGGGTGAGGTGTGGTAAGGCTTGAGTCTGGACACATGAAAAACCACGTGGATGAAGCTGGGAGTTGGAGCTTCACTGCGGCAGGACTGAGGATTTTGAGGATCTTGAAAGGTCCAATGTAACGGTCCTTCAACTTGGGGGAGTCCACTTGGAGGGGGATGTTCTTCGTGGACAGCCACACCTCCTGCCCGGGCTGGTAAGCAGGGGCCGGGGATCGCCGGCGGTCCGCATGGGTCTTCGCCCTCGTCCGGGCCTTCAACAAGGCAGAACGGGCGGAGCGCCACACCCGACGGCACTTCCGCAGGTGGGCCTGGACCGAGGGCACACCGACCTCTCCCTCCACCACGGGAAACAATGGGGGCTGATACCCCAAACACACCTCAAACGGGGAGAGGCCGGTGGCAGAGGACACCTGGCTGTTATGCGCATACTCGATCCAGGCCAGATGTTCACTCCAGGCCGTCGGGTGTGCGGATGTTACGCAGCGCAGGACTTGCTCCAACTCCTGATTGGCCCGTTCTGCCTGTCCATTGGTCTGCGGGTGATACCCGGACGAGAGGCTCACAGTGGCCCCCAGTTCCCGGCAGAAGCTCCTCCAGACGTGTGAGGAGAACTGGGGACCACGATCAGAGACGATGTTGGTGGGTATCCCATGCAGACGGACGACGTGGTGGACCAGGAGGTCTGCTGTCTCCTGGGCTGTTGGGAGCTTCGGGAGGGCCACGAAGTGGGCCACCTTGGAGAATCGGTCCACTATCGTGAAGATGGTGGTGTTGCCCTGGGACGGCGGGAGGCCCGTGACGAAATCCAGGCCGATATGGGACCAGGGGCGATGAGGCACAGGAAGTGGCTGGAGAAGCCCTTGGGACCTCTTGTGGTCAGCCTTGCCCCTGGCACAGGTGGTGCAGGCCTGGATGTACTCCCGGACGTCGGCCTCCATAGACGCCCACCAGAAGCGCTGCCGGACAACTGCCACGGTCCTTCGCACCCCTGGATGACAGGAGAGCTGGGAACCGTGACAGAAGTCCAAGACTGCAGCTCTGGCCTCTGGTGGGACGTATAAACGGTTCTTCGGACCGGTTCCGGGGTCCGGGCTCCGTGCCAGGGCCTCCCGGACGGTCTTCTCCACGTCCAAGGTGAGGGTGGCACCGGTGAGGGTGGCACCGGTGGATCCGACAGCACCGTTTTGACTTCGTCTTCGTGTACCCGGGACAAGGCATCCGATCTCTGGTTCTTGGTCCCGGGGCGATAGGTGATCCGGAAGTCAAAACGTCCGAAGAACAGTGACCAGCGGGCTTGCCTGGGGTTCAGCCGCTTGGTGGTCCTGATATACTCCAGGTTCCGATGGTCAGTGAAAACCGTGAATGGCACAGACGCTCCCTCCAACAGGTGTCTCCACTTCTCAAGAGCCTCTTTCACTGCAAGGAGTTCTCGATTGCCGACATCATAGTTCCGTTCAGCTGGGGTCAACCTGCGAGAAAAGTAGGCACACGGGTGAAGAACCTTATCGGTCTCTCCGCTCTGGGATAGCACGGCTCCTATCCCTGAGTCAGAGGCATCCACTTCAACCACGAACTGGCGGCTAGGGTCGGGCTGCACCAAAACTGGCGCAGTAAAGAACCGTCGTTTCAACTCCTTGAACACGGCTTCGCACCGATCCGACCAGGTGAAGGGGACTTTTGGAGAGGTCAGGGCTGTCAGGGGGCTAACTACCTGACTGTAGCCCTTAATGAACCTCCTATAGAAATTAGCGAAGCTGAGAAACTGTTGCAGCTTCCTACGGCTTGTTGGTTGGGGCCAATCTCTCACCGCCGCAACCTTGGCCGGATCAGGGGTGACGGAGTTAGAGGAGATGATAAACCCCAGGAAGGACAAAGACGTGCGGTGAAACTCGCACTTCTCGCCCTTCACAAACAGTCGGTTCTCTAATAACCGCTGCAGGACCTGATGTACATGCTGGACATGGGTCTCAGGATCCGGAGAAAAGATGAGAATATCGTCCAGATATACGAAGACAAATCGGTGCAGGAAGTCCCGCAAGACGTCGTTAACCAAGGCTTGGAACGTCGCGGGGGCGTTGGTGAGGCCGAACGGCATGACCAGGTACTCAAAGTGACCTAACGGGGTGTTAAATGCCGTCTTCCATTCGTCTCCCTTCCGGATCCGAACCAGGTGATACGCATTTCTAAGATCCAGCTTAGTAAAGATTTTGGCTCCATGCAGGGGGGTGAACATGGAATCCAACAATGGCAACGGGTATCGGTTGCGAACCGTAATCTCATTCAGCCCCCTGTAATCAATGCATGGACGGAGTCCGCCATCTTTCTTGCCCACAAAAAAGAAACCTGCCCCCATCGGGAAGGTGGAGTTCCGGATCAGCCCGGCAGCTAATGAGTCCCGGATGTAGGTCTCCATTGATTCGCGCTCAGGTCATGAGAGGTTGTACAGCCTGCTGGACGGGAACTCAGCGCCTGGAACCAAATCAATGGCACAATCGTACGGATGGTGCGGGGGAAGGGTGCGTGCCAGATCCTTGCTGAAGACGTCAGCAAGATCGTGGTACTCAACCGGCACTGCCGTCAGATTGGGAGGGACTTTGACCTCCTCCTTAGCCTGTAAACCGGGAAGAACCGAGGATCCTAAACACACCCGATGGCAGGTTTCGCTCCACTGAACCACCACCCCAGACGGCCAATCAATCTGGGGATTGTGCTTCAACATCCATGGGAAGCCCAAAATCACGCGGGAGGTAGAAGGAGTTACAAAAAACTCAATCTCCTCCCGATGGTTTCCAGACACCACCAGAGTTACTGGTTATGTCTTGTGTGTGATTAAAGGGAGGAGGGTGCCATCTAGTGCCCGCACCTGCACTGGCGAAGGAAGCACCACCAGAGGGAGCCCTACCTCCCTTGCCCATCTGCTGTCTAGCAGATTCCCTTCTGACCCCGTGTCCACCAGTGCTGGGGCTTGAAGGGTTAAATCCCCGCTCAGGATTGTAACTGGGAGTCGTGTGGCAATCTGTGTGTGTCTCACGTGAATGTTTTGACCCCCCCTTAGCCCAGTCTCTGAGGGCGGTTGTTGTTGTGGCCGTTTGGGGCAGTTTTTCTGTGTGTGCTCCTTTGAGCTGCAGAGAAAACACTCCCCGCGGATCAGCCTCCTCATTTTGGCCCTGTTCATTTCCCTAACAACGTCAGCAGGGGGAGCTGTTGCCCCACAGAGCGCTGCGGCTGTGGAGCGTGGGGAGGGCGGCCCCTTTTCGAACCCGGAAGGGAGAGGGGCGGCGCGTATCCGGTCACGTCCTTCGCCTCACTCCCGACGGCGTTCCTCCAGCCGATTGTCTAACCGTATAACGAGATCGATAAGCCCATCTAAATCCCGCGGTTCCTCCTTAGCTACCAGCTGCTCCTTCAGGACCAACGACAGTCCGTTTATGAAGGCGGCGCGGAGCGCAACGTTATTCCAGCCGGACCTCGCAGCCGCGATGCGGAAGTTGACTGCATAAGCGGCTGCGCTCTCGCGTCATTGACAGCAGCACGGTTGAAGCGGTCTCTCCTCTGTTAGGGTGATCAAACACTGTTCTGAACTCCCTCACAAACCCAGTGTATGCTGATAACAACCGTGAGTTCGGTTCCCAGAGCGCCGTAGCCCAGGCGTGTGCCTTACCCCGAAGCAGAGCAATCACATAAGCTATTTTACTAGCATCTGACGCGTACATGACGGGACGTTGTGCGAAGACGAGCGAACACTGCATGAGAAAGTCCGCGCACGTCTCCACACAACCTCCGTACGGCTCAGGAGGGCTTATGTATGCTTCAGGGGATGGTGGGAGGGGTTGTTGAACCACCACTGGAACGTTCATATCCTGCACAGGGTCGGCAGGAGGAGGAGCTGCAGCAGCGCCCTGAGCGCTTGCCGCCATCTGCGCGGAGAGAGCCTCCACCCTGCGGTTCAGGAGGATATTTTGCTCGGTCATTTGATCCAACCGAGCCATAAAGGCGGTGAGAATGTGCTGCAGCTCACCAATCACGCCTCCTGCAGACGCCTGCGCTCCCTGCTCTCCCATTGGTCGTTCAACAGCTGGGTGACGCCCCTCGGAGTCCATGACGCTGGCCGAGATATCCTGTTGTGAAAGTGTAGTGACACGGACCCACAACAGGGGGCGCAAATGAACGGCCAATAGATGAGCCAAAAAGTAACAATTTAATGTTGTGAAATGTGCACAACGAACATACAGACAATCCCAGAATATAATTACAGTCAAATTACAAAGGTGACGTGTGGGCAGGCTCGAGGATAGAAGACGTCTGTCCTGAGAAGAGCCGGAACCACACGATTTCCGCCGCCACAGAACCTGGTAAATACTGGAGCCGCCAAGTCCCGAATTCCCAGGTGATCACCGTCCCCGACTGTCTGATCTGGTACTGCTGGCGAGAACAAAGACAGTCAAGTGTGGGTGTGTGCACACCCAGTAACAACAACGGTGGGAATGCCACCTCCACCTCTCACTCAATATTCTGTAGAGTACCGCAGTGATTCCTCAGGGGAAAAGAGTGCCGTCCTGCACTCACTCAGCTTCCACAGAAAGAGGAACCGGTACTCCTGCAAACACTCACAATATACAGATATATTGCAAAACAAACGGCTGAGGATATTACCTCCAATGAAGTACGATATCTCGGCGATGAGGTGGAGATGACGTCTGGGTTTTATGGAGTGCGATGATGAAGAATGTGTGACAGCTGTCAGGAATTAATGAGTGACAGCTGTCACTCCCGGCTGTGTCCGTGGCGGCAGCGCCCTCTCGTGCCTGAAGCCCGCACTTCAGGCAGGGCGCCCTTTGGTGGTGGGCCAGCAGTACCTCCTCTTCTGGCGGCCCACACAACACATTAACCAAAATAACTCAAAAGAGTACGCCAAAAAACAAAAAAGTATACTACAATAATTCCCCAAAACCCCAAATTAAAGTGCTGATTAAAAAAAAAAAATCAAATGGACTCACATTTTTGTTGTAGTGTTTCCAACTCTACAGGCCAGTAATCAATGTACATCATACGTCACATAACATCAAATATGCTGTACATCACGTGTACGTATTTGTCCATCTTGCTTATTTTGGAATTTAATAGACCTTGTGGTACGCACCACAAGCAGAGGGCTTCCTGCATAAAGCCACTGTTCATGTCTCCGTCCGTGTCCATCTGATGATTTCTTTTGTCCAAACTGCTTCAGATAACATGCAATATGTTGTCCAGTGCACATTTATTTGTTCAACTTGTTCTCCTTTTTTGTAATTTCATGGTCATTATTTGAAGTAACAGCACAGGCTGTGGTGTGCAGGGGTGGTGGCCAAGTGGTTAATGCGCTTGGTTCAAATCCCACCCCTGCCACATTTCTCCATGTAATGTGGAGTTGCGCCAGGAAGGGCATCTGGCGTAAAACTTGTGCCAATTCAACATGCAGATCCACCTTGGATTTGCTGTGGCGACCCCAAGTGCAAACAAGGGAGCAGCCGAAGGGACTTACTTTAGCACAGGCTGTGGTGTGCACATGTGTACACTGATTTCCTGTCTGTTGTTAAACTCACCCACTCTGTTAAAAAGTGAAATCCACGTGTGATTTACACTCCTGAAAATACAATTTTTTTTCAAAGGAAGTGGGAAATGAATTTATTCACAGATGCATGTTTGGGGTTTACGAGTTGTTTGTCTTAATGGGAGATGGAGACAAAGAGAGCGACTCAGCTGACACTCAACTGACTCTGCTTTGTCAGCTATATGGTGACAGGAAAGTCACATCACAATAAGCCTCTCGTCAAGTGCGGCCTCAGCCTGGAGACATGAATAGGACGTCTCAGCAGCCATCCGTCCTCCCACCAGCCCTCCTTCCTGCCGTCTCTGGATGCCGCCAGCAGCCCCATGCTGGCAACTCCAACACAAGAGCCTCCTCTGTCAACCCGCCTTGTATGAAACGCTAATGGTAATTGCCCACAGATGCCACATTAGGGTCGGATGGCAGGGCTGAGTGGCTTTGAAAAGAATATTTAAGAGGTCAAAATGACGGTAGTGATGAAACAGAGAGGATCTTCACAGGGACGTCTCATGTTCCTCAGGAGAACTTTGGCTGACTGACAACACTGTCATCAAACAGACACTGAAGAAGATTTAGGAGACCGCAATATGCCACATAATAAGTACATTAAAATTCATTTCAGGACCTTTTTGACCAGCGGTTTGCTATTCAGTCCCAGCAAAAGAAGCTTTGTTCCAGCTGCAAACCACATTTACGAGGTCTGTGATATAAAAAGCGGTCCTTTTTATTTTTTTCAAAAAATAAATGGATTTGATTCATATGTTTTTAGGTCAGATAAGCTTGAACCCTCATGCGCATGCGTGAGTTTTGTCATGCCTGTCGGTGACGTCATTCGCCTGTGGGCAGGCTTTGAGTGAGGTGTGGACTCCCCCTCCCGTCGGAATCTCTTTGTCTGAGATGCTGCAGGGAGACGGCGCGCGTTGCTTTATCAAATTTTTTCAGGACCTGTGAGGGATATCCGTGTGGACACTATTCGAGAAATTCAGCTGGTTTTCGGTGTAAAGTTTAACGGCTGATGAGAGATTGTGTAGTTTTTTCGCTTTAAGCACAGCCCACAAAGCGGATCGGTGCGGCGCGGTCGGAGGTGGCGTCCGTCTGGCTGTTTCGAGCTGAAAACATCCTAATTTAAAGCTCTGTTCACCCAGGACGTCGTCAGAGAACAGAGAAGTTTCAGAAGAAGCCGACATCAGGAGTTTACCCGGACATTCCACTGTTAAAGCAGATTTTGTAATGAAAGAACGTGCGGACGAATTTGCTGAGTCGTTTCCGTGACGACGTGGCAAATCTGTGTGCGCCGCGACATGAAAAACACCTCCGTGCTGAAAACCATTTGTAAAATTCAGGTGGCTTTTGATGGCTTTCAACAAGTGAGTATCTGAGAAATTGTTTAACAGCTTGGGCATGTTCCAACTTGTCCGTTAAGGTTTCCAACGGAGGTGTTTTTCCTGTGGCGACCCCCTGCGGTCGGGTCCGACCCGACATGCGAATCTGCCCGCACGTTCTTTCATTACAAAATCTCCTTTAACAGTGGAATGTCTGGATAAACTCCTGATCCCGAATTCTTCTGAAAGTTCTCTGTTATCTCACGAAATTAGGAAGTTTTCAGCTTGAAACAGCGAGACGACGCCGCCTCGGAGCGCAGATCAGCGTCAGGCGCCGTGGGCCGTCCTTACGGCAACAGTAAAACTCCAAAATCTCTCATCAGCCGTTAAAATTTTCACAGAAAACCAGCTGAATTTATCAAATGGTGTCCACTCAGTTGTGCCTTATAGGTTTTGAAAAAAATTTTATCAAATAAAGCAGCAGTCTCTGAGCCATTCCTAAACAATGAAAAAATGACGAGAGGGTGGGCCACTCCTCACTCAAAGACTGCCCACAGGCGAATGACGTAACCGACAGGTGTGAAAAAACTCTCACATGCCCACGAGGGTTCAAGCATGTCTGATGTAATCACACGTGATTCAAATCCATATAGTTTTTGAAAAAAATAATAAGGTCCGTTACTTTTCTCACAGACCTCGTAACTGACGTACAAAAGAAAGTCTGCACTTTAAATAAATCGACTGTGATCAATAATCAAAGTGCTCTCAAGTCAGCTGACTGTCAGTCAGTGATACGATGGGTTCGGAAAACAGAGAAAAAGAAAGTGAGCACGATCAGCGTGTGAGATGAATAAAGAGAGGATTTAAAAAAAAAAAACCCTGTCCAGATTGATGAGGATCACAAAAAAACTTGATTATTTCATTTTTTTAGGAAATGAAACAAAGCAAATTTTGAAAAAAAAAAATCCACACATTTGCCAGTTTGGAAGAAATCAGAATTTGGCTTTTGTTTAACATAATTTTGAAATAAATGCACTGAAAGAATGATAAAACAAGTAAATTGCCTCAACTGGTAACACTGAAATTGTTTACATTTGTCCAAATTATGTTAACAACTTGGTGTAAATATTACTTGGCTCAACATAAGTAATTTAAGTGTTACCAGTGGAAGCACTTTATTAAGTTGGTCCAACAAGTCCTTTTTTTTCAGTGTTAAAATGAAACCTTGATATAATTCCAACGCCACACTCTACAGTATCAAATCCAGGCATTAATAATTACATTATATTTTTGTGTTGAATAAACTTAACATTTTCAAGTACATTGCACTTATTTCTAATCAGTTTTGCCACAGTTTCTTTGAAAAGTTACTTTATTATTTACTTTTTGCGGTTACATGTTACAGTTACTTCATTAGCAGCTGCGGACAACTAGTTGTCAGCTGCTGAATGTAACTAATAAAGTAACTAGTAATCTAACTTGGTTATTTTTAAGATAGAGTACTCAGAACTACTGAGTAATCAGAACTTCAAATCAGAACTATTACTTACTTTTGCTGATTACTCAGTCTTAAGAGTAACCAAGTTAGATTACTACTTACCTTATTACCGGTAGTTACATTACTTATTACTTACAAGTTGTCAGGAGCTGCTAATGAAGTAACTGTATAAAGTAACTAAAAAAGTAACTAAGAAAGTAACTTTCAAAGTAACTGTGGCAACACATTCCACAAAAAGGTTTTTTACACTCCCATGAATGGTTTTTCAGACAACTTTACAAAGCCTTATTTTGGAAAAACTGCAATGGAAATGCTTTTTTTCCATTATTATAGGTCACATAATGTACGGAAAGAGTCATGACATTCTAAAATATATGACGCGGCCCGTCTGGAGTAAGAGATGAGCATTATGGCAATACTGGATTTAAAAGAACAAAAAATTAAACTGAAATATTTAGCGGGACTTACGCTTCCATCGCCATGACTACTAGAATCAGTTCCTACGAGAGCCTACGTCATGAACGCGAGAGGACAAAACTCTGCAGTCGCATTCCATCACTCGGTGGAAACGCTGTCATTTCGTTGTATCATATTTTGTCAACATTCTGCAAATATCGCTGAATTTTTTTTGCAAAAAAATCTATCATGGAAACCCAGCTACTTTTTGTTGCCCGTGGACTTCAATCCAGCTTCCATTTATGGACCTTCAAAGGACATAAACTAGCAACGTCTGATTATGACGGTGGACTAATTTGAGTTAACTAAACTTAAACAGTTTGAGTTAATCGGCTTCTTCGGAAAGTTTGAGTTGGACTAAATTTTCAGGTTTTACAGTGTAGTGACAGAAAAAAAAGCATATGTGCACGCGTGTGTGCGCACACTGGATCTAGTTTTGGTGGGACTGAGAAAATGCTGAAGGGCTTCTGGAAAACTAAACCAGTTTTCTACCCAGTTGCACTTCTGAGCCCATCAGCAGAGAAATAAACCTGCTTTTGACACTGCTGCTGTTCAAACCTGTTCCAACAGGCCTCACAACGGCTCCCTCTGCCTGCCAGGGTCGAGAGACGCAGACTGAAACAGACAGACAGAGAGAGAGACAGAAAGACAGAGAGACGGAGAAAAAGCCACTGTGCATAAAAATGCCAACCGCATTTATCTAAACAGTGACGCTTTGCACCAAATTCAAACGTGGCGTCAGTTTCCTGCTTCCAGCCAACAAGACAATTTCCTCTGTGTATGTGTGTGCGCGCATGCGGGCACGTGTGTGTGTGTGTGTGTGTGTGTCATGCTGAAGCACAACTTGTCCTTAAAGATCACACATCAGCTGTGCTGGACTACATCAACTTCTGTGCTGATTGTGTGACTGAGACAAAAACTGTTAAAGTGCTGCCTAGTCAAAAGCCGCGGTTCAACAGAGAACTAGCCGCCCTGCTCAGAGCACGTGACACCGCTTTTAGTTCAGGGGATCAGCTGGCCTACAAGAGGGCAAGAAGCAACCTGAGGAGGGGCATCAGAGAGGCCAAGCGCAGATACCAGCAACACATTAAGGAGCAGCTCAACACCATCAACTCCAGATGCATGTTGCAGGGAATAAAAGCTCTCACTGGTTATAAAGACAGCACTGTAACCACACCCTTCACAGGCAGCACCCACCCAGACACACTGAACCACTTCTTTGCTCGCTTTGACCAACGGAGCAGCGACCCTGGAGACACCCCCCACCTACACTGACAGCGGAGGACAGCCCCATCAAGCTGGACCAGAACCAGGTCAGAAAAACCCTGCGCCGAATCAACGTGAGGAAAGCTCCTGGTCCAGATGGGGTCTCTGGAAGAATCCTTAAGGACTGTGCAGACCAACTAGCAAAAGTCACTACCATCTTTAACCTCTCACTTGAACAGTCTGTGATCCCCACCTGTCTCAAAATAGCTACCATCATCCCAGCACCCAAGAAAAACACAGTGAGCTGCCTAAATGACTTCCGCCCGGTTGCTCTAACCCCTATTATCATGAACTGTTTTGAGAAACTCATGATCCCTCACATTAGAGCCGTCATCCCTGCTGACCTAGACCAACACCAGTTTGCTTACCTAGCAAACAGGTCAACAGAAGATGCTGTGATCACAACTCTCCACACAGCCCTTACTCACCTGGACCATAAGAACACATATGTAAGGATGCTATTCGTGGACTTCGGTTCTGCCTGCAATACAGTTATACCCTTTAAACTGGTTGAAAAACTGAGCAACCGGGACCTGAGCAGCTCACTGTGTGTATGGATCCTGCAGTTTCCCCACTCACCCCGGTCACCTCTTTTTCTCCCACCTCCCCTCAGGAAAAAGATACCGGTCTATGAAGTCCCATACCAACAGACTGAAAAACAGCTTTTACCCTTAGGCAGTGAAAGCCATCACCCCATCCCCAATCCCCATGACATCCAACCATCGCCATCATCACTGCCATCTACCATCCAACGTCCCACCTCATAAACCATCAGACACCTCCCTATTTCTCTAAAATTCGCACAAGCCACTTTTCAGCTCTATGCAATTGGACTTTTGTTTTATTAGCTATTTTTAAAAGTACTTGTTATTCATATTTTTAATATGTTTACTTTCTTTGCTGCCACAGAGGAGAGGATGCTAAACTACATTTCACTGTATGAACTTTGTTTTTATAGTGATAAAGATATTGATATTGATGAAGTATCCAAAGGTTTCTGAGTTATAATATAGGCTGTCAAAAAGTCAAAATTTATTGCAAAATGAAAATGATTTTGGGCCCAAAATTATAACTGTTTTGTTTGTTTGTTTGTTTGTTTTTTCTAGTTACCTGACCAACCTTTTTTGTTTTGGGACCGACCGTAATGATCAATCAACTAGCACAACAATTCTGCATGAAAGAGCACTTCTGTTGGTTTTGCCACGTGTACAGATGCCGTCGATGAGTGAGCGACTTTTTTGCACAAGTGGTGCGGAAAATAATCGCAATTAATGTCCAAAAAATGCGATTGTTTCCCCAAAGTAAGGACGGTGCAGCCTTGCGCGGGGCGTTATACCACGAGACGTGTACGCACTGTAACATCGGTGAGGCGTCGTTGGACGTGACGGTTGCAGTACAGGTGGAATTTGGAGTAAAACTCTCACGTTTCATTGTCTGACAGTAAACCTTCTGACACATGCAAGGAAACGATTGATGTGTTTCAAGTACTCAAAGAAGAAAACATAGAGGTGTGTGTACACTTTAGAAACACCTAAAGTTTGAAGGAAGGGAGTCAGAATTAAAAAACAAAATTAACTAATCAGATGGTTGCGGATACAAGCGATGGAAATGAGGTTCCGAGAGGGACTCTGAGTAGAGCCGCTGCTTCTTCACATCGAAAGGAACCAGCTGAGGATGCCCCCTGGTGGTCTCCCCAGGGAGGTCTTCCAGGCATGCCCAGCTGGGAGGAGACCCCAGGGAAGACCCAGGACAAACTGGGGGGATTATATTTCCCATCTGGTGTGGACACACCTTGGGATCCACCAGGAAGAGTTAGAGGGCTTGGCGGAGGATAGGGACATATGGGATGAGCTGCTTGGTCTGCTGCCACTGCGACCTGGACCCGGATAAGTGGCAGAAGATGAAATAATAAAACAAATCAGGTAGCTGAAACTTGTCGCATGTATAAAACAAAATAAAATAAAATAAAACAGTAAAATAAACATTTTGGACAATTTTTTTTCCAAGGTGTAATATTGGGGGGGGGGGGGGGGGGGGGGGGGCTTACAGATCTTTTCTAAGCTGTTGTGTATCTTTAGTTTGCTCACCTGGGTTCTGGGTTGTGGTCTGGAATCAGGCCATGAACACCCTGTAGGATGTTCAGTGAATGTGTAATTACTTTGTATCTACCACCAAAGTTCCTTTTGGAACTGTCTTATTTTTTTTTTAAATGCCATATAAAATATTCTCCTATCAAATGATCTAGCAAAGATAAATTAAAGTTGAGTCGTGTCACAGGGTCCTGCTTGTCACAAGGTCAAACTCTGGCCACTAATCCGGTTTGTCTGAGTCGGAAATCTGCCCGGCTGTCATTGGAGTGAGTGTGTGTGTATGTGTGAGTGTGTGTGTGTGCTGCTGTCTTTTGGCTTAAAAAGTCGCCTTCCTACCATTTTTCCAAACAGGAAGCCAAAACAAATCCTTGATGACACGGGTCAGTAGTTTAATTGTCTCTCTGGGGTTTCTGCACAGCCAGCAGCTCCACGTCTTCCCTTCATCTCCACAACCACAGCTCTGCGGTTCTGTGAAATCCATTCATCACCGTAAACCCTCTCCGTGCACGTGGAGGAATAATTCTCCTGTGCTGCTTCACCACATTAGGGTCAAAAAGAGATTTTACTGAACACAATTACCTTCTGTCATCCTAAACCGTCAGAAAACATCGTGTCTCGGCATCTGCACCACTGGAGTCCATCAACAGTTTTACTTTATCCACACCCGTGGGGTAAAATAATGAGGACCAATAATCTGACATGCATATTAATTACACTATATTTAATTCATTAAAATTAAAGGTCAATTCTGTTAAAATAAAATAAAAAACAGTCACAATCTACCTAATCTGTAATTGCATGTTCGCAGTAATAGTGCTATGTGACTCCCAGCATGCAATACCATGCAGAGTCAGTGTGCAACATATGATTTCACCAGTAGGTGTCAGTAGTTTCTCACGAGGGTTCACATAATTAAGCTTTTGGTGATGTAATTGCCTGAGAGGCTTGCTGAAGTGTCAAAGCTCACTACCAATACTCTATTTGTTGCATATTGTTTGTAAATCTCAAATATTTGCACCAAACTGCATTTTCTGGGAGAAGCTACGATTTCGCACTCCATCGGCGATTTCGTAAGTGTGCAAATGTGCGTGTTTTCTGTCTCTGTACCAGTGGTGGAGAGTCCTGAACATTGTTGCAGAGTTCTCTAGTGACAATGAAGTGAAAATAAAAAAAATTGAGCAATTTAAGCAAAAAAAAAATTTGCACTCGTCCGACTTGGACAACGTAATAGCATATCCCTGCTGTCCAAACAAGTTATAGCCCATGTACGTTACGATTGCTGCTAAAATTCAAAGAATTCCGCAAGTGACGACCATAATCAAAAAACATATGTATTAGTAAGTTCAAACATTTACATTCTAATAACATGTTTTGAGTACATAATCTTGAAAAATTTAGATAATCACTCACTCATATTCAACTGCTTATCCGGGAATGAAGTAATCAGTGACTTTATTTATTCATTTAGTTCTGTTAGCCAATCCTGACTTAACAACAACTTCATAAATGTAATTCACACCTGAATGTACTCAATCAAATTTATTTAAGAAACAAAATTCAATTCAGGTCACTTCAGCCGGAAATGTGAACGCAGCCACAGAACATACAGATTCTAATCTACACTGAAACGCGACTGAGGACGCCTGAAGGTGGTGTTTGGATCTTAAAGGGTTTCGGCGTCAGTCCAGATGTTTAGCCGGTGCGCGACCGCCGTGAGAGCGTCACGGCTCGGTGTGAGAAGCTGCCCGCTTACCGTGCACTGAGTGCGGTCTCTGCAGCTCCAAGCACCGGACGGGGAGTCACGCCGCGAGCTCCCGCTGATGCGGATCTTATTTACGGCGGCTTTCACGTCCCATGTGTGCGGAAACAACTTCGAACCGAAGCAGGACCTGCTGGGCTGCGTGCCCGCTGAACGGCGGCTCCTCTCGGCCGTCTCTACGTTTGTACCCGCTGCCGCCGCTGGATGTCAGCGTACCCAGCGAACACCGCCTCCTACAGGTGATACCCTGGAACAGCAGGCCGAGCAGGTCCTCGACATTAGAGGTGGGCGATACCGGGAATTTTGGTATTGATCCGATACCAAGTAAATACAGGCCCAGTATCACTGATATCGATACTGATACCGATACTTTTTTTAAATTTAAGCTTCATAGATCCAAAGTACCCACAAGACCTTGGCTAGAATTTCGCCAAACATTGTACGTGACAACATAATACTTTATTATCACAATCAACATTTTTGTTTAAAAAAAATCACTCAACACAACTTAAAACAAAATCTCCCGAAGTATAGGGCTGACAAACCACAATAGAGGGTTTTCATGTGACGTATCTGTCACGTCATTTTGTGTCCTGTGGCCATTCTGGATTACCACGCGGTGGTCACTGTGATACGCTACATGCATTTGGCGAACAATTGCAGAAGTTTCAATGTCGGTGTGAAGAAGCCTCACGGCACCGTGGCGCTGAGAGAGATCCACCGCTAACAGAAATCCACTGCTACCAGAATTTTATTTTATTTTATTCAGCCATAAAATTATATAAGAATACATAAAAATACCGCTGAGGATAACACAGGAACGCTTCCAATATGGATGCTTATTTACATTGTGGTCCTTGAGCACTGAGCTGCTGATCCGCAAGCTGCCGTTCTAGCGCCTGGTGAGAGAAATCACTCAGGACTTCAAGACGACCTCCGCTTTCAGAGCTCCGCTGTGATGCTCTGCAGGAGGCCGGCGAGGCTGACCTGGTCGGCAGCTTCCTAGTTCACAATATTGCACTGTGACACTGTCAGCCAGTTCGTTACATCACCACTAAATTCACTATCCGGTATAAGATATGGATCCACTGAACCAACTGCTACACATCTATCACGATAAATAGCTTTATCTCGAGGATTTAAAGCGTCGTAATAACCGGACATTCTCTCCAATTTTCTATCACGCGTCAGCCTGCTTGTAATCCAGAATGGAGACGACAACTGTCCTGCAGCAAATCGGTCACGTGATTGAAAACCCTCTATACAAGGGTGCGCTGCTCTGTGTTGTGTAACACAGCGCAGCGCTGCTATTACAGACAGAGAGTAGACTTTGATGAATCTGCATGCGCAGCAGTCAGTGCGTGCGGGAGAGAAAAAAAAGCTTGAGTATCAATCTTTTTACACGAGGATCGTTCAATATCAATACCAGCGTTGGTATCGATATTATCGATATTAGGATCGATCCGCCCACCTCTACTCCTCATCAGTGGTTCTTGTGTTTAAAAAGACATCAAAATGTTCGTCACCTTTTTGTTTTACAGATGAAAAATGGTGAAGACCAACTACCATGATTAAAAAGCGCGTGCGTGTGTGTATGTGCGCGCATTAGGGATACAACTTTTTTGCAACCCACAGTCCTGCATCACATTCTGATGAGCTTTTGCTAGAAAACAATGAAAGTCTAAGTTTTATTTATTTATTAAATTTTTTTGGGGGGGGGGGGGGGGGGATGCATTTGATCAAAAAAGTTCACCCGTGACTAACTTTGACATTTTTATACTTGGTTGCATTTGGGTGGATTTCCAAAAACTACAACCCTAGTTTAACAACAAACAAAAAATGGGAAATGATCCAAAACGTTTTGGAACTTTTTTTTTTCACTTCTTTGTTTATTTTTAGTTGATTTTTGTTGATTGGTTTTCATTGTTTTCTAGCAAAATCTCAGCAAAATATGATACAAGACTATCGGGTTGCAAGAAAGTTGTATAACTAGTGTACATACATCCATGCAACTGTGCATGTGCAAGGCACATATTTCATAAATTCAAACAACCTTTTTTGCTTTATTGGACTCAGAACCCTATTTGATGAAAAATATCAATATTTCTTCAGCTGGTGAAAATTAGAACTATATTATACCAGTAATGTTTCATACTAAATATTTGCTACAATACAATATTATTCATATTCTATATTTATTTAATATAAAACAGTATTTTATATTTTATTATTTTTATTTACAGCGCTGTATTTCAGTTTATACAGGGGTCAAAAGTTAAAGTTGCTTCAGTTTGGGTAAAAAGTGATGCAAATCATTGGTTGAGCTAATAGGATTAATAAATGGAATAGTTTTCACTCTGTTGAATGTTTGGTATCCACAGTAAAGGTCAAACGTGGATGTCGACATCCACTGGATTCATGCCATATAACATATGTTACTCTGTAATATGATAATGAAGCATGACAGATGGTGCAAACTATTCCTACTAGGCCTCAACTACAAGAAAAAATGCTGCAAAACTCTGACGATAAACATACTTAAAGGTCAAATGCTGTACAGGCCCTTCCAATTTAGCCTTTCAGTGTGGGTGGAGCCACAGCAGCACTGATTTATCACTTCCAGGAATGATTCGCCCTGCAGGGTCAGGGTCATGTCCCATCTTAACATCCTCGCCCATCATTCCACTCGACATGAAATTCAGTCACTGCAATAATAAACAAGGAACAGCACACAGCAGACACTCGACTATGCAGCAGGCTGTTACGTTTTGCACTGTACAAGTCCGGCCAGGTGTTTCTGGGTGTGGTAGAGATTCATTCAAACTATTGGTGCGGGGGTGAAAACCTGAAAATGATAAAAGAATGTGATGGCAGAAGAAATTAGATCCACAGGCGGTGGAGCCATGAATCATTTATTTTTCCATGGACTAACTCAGGCACTATGAAATTATTAAAATAAAATTATGACTTTCTTTGCATGTTATTTATTTATTTATTTTATAATTTTATGAAGGTGATGGTGCAGTTGTGACCCAACACTGATAAAAGTCTCCAACAAAACCTCAAAAAAGTTGCCCACATTGTGAGTTCAAGTCTCACCTGGTGCATTTGGCTAACAGCAAATGCTGATTATCACTTATATATATATACAACCCCTGGCAAAAATTATGGAATCACCAGCCTCAGAGGATGTTCATTCAGTTGTTTAATTTTGTAGAAAAAAAGCAGATCACAGACATGACACAAAACTAAAGTCATTTCAAATGGCAGCTTTCTGGCTTTAAGAAACACTATAAGAAATCAAGAAAAAAAGATTGTGGCAGTCAGTAACGGTTACTTTTTTAGACCAAGCAGAGGAAAAAATATGGAATCACTCAATTCTGAGGAAAAAATTATGGAATCACCCTGTAAATTTTCATCCCCAAAACTAACACCTGCATCAATCAATCAATCAACTTCAATCAACTTTTTCTTATATAGCGCCAAATCACAACAAACAGTTGCCCCAAGGCGCTCCATATTGCAAGGCAAGGCCATACAATAACCATGAAAAACCCCAACGGTCAAAACGACCCCCTATGAGCAAGCACTTGGCCACAGTGGGAAGGAAAAACTCCCTTTTAACAGGAAGAAACCTCCAGCAGAACCAGGCTCAGGGAGGGGCAGTCTTCTGCTGAGACTGGTTGGGGCTGAGGGAAAGAACCAGGAAAAAGACATGCTGTGGAGGGGAGCAGAGATCAATCACTAATGATTAAATGCAGAGTGATGCATACAGAGCAAAAAAAGAAAGAAACAGTGCATCATGGGAACCCCCCACAGTCTACGTCTAAAGCAACATAACCAAGGGATGGTCCAGGGTCACCCGATCCAGCCCTATAACTATAAGCCTTAGCGAAAAGGAAAGTTTTAAGCCTAATCTTAAAAGTAGAGAGGGTGTCTGTCTCCCTGATCTGAATTGGGAGCTGGTTCCACAGGAGAGGAGCCTGAAAGCTGAAGGCTCTGCCTCCCATTCTACTCTTACAAACCCTAGGAACCACAAGTAAGCCCGCAGTCTGAGAGCGAAGCGCTCTAATGGGGTAATATGGTACTACGAGGTCCCTAAGATAAGATGGGACCTGATTATTCAAAACCTTATAAGTAAGAAGAAGAATTTTAAATTCTATTCTAGAATTAACAGGAAGCCAATGAAGAGAGGCCAACACGGGTGAGATATGCTCTCTCCTGCTAGTCCCCGTCAGTACTCTAGCTGCAGCATTCTGAACCAACTGAAGGCTTTTTAGGGAACTTTTAGGACAACCTGATAATAATGAATTACAATAGTCCAGCCTAGAGGAAATAAATGCATGAATTAGTTTTCCAGCATCACTCTGAGACAAGACCTTTCTGATTTTAGAAATATTGCGTAAATGCAAAAAGGCAGTCCTACATATTTGTTTAATATGCGCTTTGAATGACATATCCTGATCAAAAATAACTCCAAGATTTCTCACAGTATTACTAGAGATCAGGGAAATGCCATCCAGAGTAACGATCTGGTTAGACACCATGCTTCTAAGATTTGTGGGGCCAAGTACAATAACTGTTGTGTGGGCCGCTGAAGAGGAGGTACTGCTGGCCCACCACCACCAGAGGGCGCCCTGCCTGGAGTGCGGGCTCCAGGCACCAGAGGGCGCCGCCGCCTCACGGGAGCAGCCTCGGTGACAGCTGTCACCCATCACCTGAGACAGCTGACGGCAATCATCAGTGGGGTATATCAGCAGGACGGCATCTCCACCTCATTGCCGAGATATCGTTCTACCTGGAAGGTAATATTCTCAGCTGACTGCTTGACAGTAACCTTTTGTGACTTTTGTGAGTGATAACAGACCTTTTTTTCCAACGAGAGGTGGAGGTAGCTTTCCTGCCGTGTGGATTACTGGGTGCAAACGCGCCCACCTTTAATTGTGTTTTTGTTCCTCGCCAGCAGTACCAGGTCCGACACGCGGAGGCAGTGGCCACCTGGGAGTTCGGGACTTGGCGGCTCCAGTATACCCGGGGTCCTGTGGCGGAGGAAGCCGTGTGGTACCGGTCTTACCTTGGAGAGGCGTCTCCTATCTTCGAGCCTGCCCACACGACACTTTTGTAAATTGACTGTTGTCCATTTCTGTGATTGGTTGTATTCGTTGTGCACATTCACAACAGTAAAGCGTTGTTATTTGACTTACTCCATTGTCCGTTCATTTGCGCCCCCTGTTGTGGGTCCGTGTTCCTACACTTTCCCAACAGGATATCTCGGCCATGAGGTGGAGATGCCGTCCTGCTGATATACCCCACTGATGATTGCCGTCAGCTGTCTCAGGTGATGGGTGACAGCTGTCACCGAGGCTGCTCCCGTGAGGCGGCGGCGCCCTCTGGTGCCTGGAGCCCGCACTCCAGGCAGGGCGCCCTCTGGTGGTGGTGGGCCAGCAGTACCTCCTCTTCAGCGGCCCACACAACAGGAGGGCGCCCTGCCTGGAGTGCGGGCTCCAGGCACCAGAGGGCGCCGCCGCCTCACGGGAGCAGCCTCGGTGACAGCTGTCACCCATCACCTGAGACAGCTGACGGCAATCATCAGTGGGGTATATCAGCAGGACGGCATCTCCACCTCATTGCCGAGATATCGTTCTACCTGGAAGGTAATATTCTCAGCTGACTGCTTGACAGTAACCTTTTGTGACTTTTGTGAGTGATAACAGACCTTTTTTTCCAACGAGAGGTGGAGGTAGCTTTCCTGCCGTGTGGATTACTGGGTGCAAACGCGCCCACCTTTAATTATGTTTAGGTTCCTCGGTTCCTCCCGGTTCCCAGGCCAGGGAGGAGGTCAGAGCCCCGCCCAATCTAGGGACGGTGCCGGTGCAGTACCATGACCTTGCGGAGGTGTTCAGCAAGGATCTGGCACTCACCCTTCCCCCGCACCGCCCGTATGATTGTGCCATTGATTTGGTTCCAGGCGTTGAGTTCCCGTCCAGCAGGCTGTACAACCTCTCACGACCTGAACGCGAATCAATGGAGACCTACATCCGGGACTCTTTGGCTGCCGGGTTGATCCGGAATTCCACCTCCCCGATGGGTGCGGGTTTCTTTTTTGTGGGGAAAAAGGATGGCGGCTTACGTCCATGCATTGATTACAGGGGGCTGAACGAAATCACGGTTCGTAACCGATACCCCTTACCCTTGTTGGATTCGGTGTTCACGCCCCTGCATGGAGCCAAGATATTCACCAAGCTTGATCTTAGGAATGCGTATCACCTGGTTCGGATCCGGAAGGGAGACGAGTGGAAGACGGCATTTAACACCCCGTTAGGTCATTTTGAGTACCTGGTCATGCCGTTCGGTCTTACAAATGCTCCCGCGACGTTCCAAGCATTGGTTAATGATGTCTTGCGGGACTTCCTGCACCGATTTGTCTTCGTATATTTAGACGACATACTCATCTTTTCTCCGGATCCTGAGACCCATGTCCGACATGTACGTCAGGTCCTGCAGCGGTTATTGGAGAACCGGCTGTTTGTTAAGGGCGAGAAGTGTGAGTTTCACCGCACCTCTTTGTCCTTCCTGGGGTTCATCATCTCCCCCGACTCCGTCGCTCCTGATCCGGCCAAGGTTGCAGCGGTGAGAGACTGGCCCCAACCCACAAGCCGTAGGAAGCTGCAACAGTTCCTCGGCTTTGCGAATTTCTACAGGAGGTTCATTAAGGGCTACAGCCAGGTTGCTAGCCCCCTGACAGCCCTGACCTCACCAAAAGTCCCCTTCACCTGGTCGGATCGTTGCGATGCCGCGTTCAAGGAGTTGAAACGGCGCTTCTCGTCTGCACCCGTTCTGGTGCAGCCCGATCCTAGCCGCCAGTTAGTGGTTGAAGTGGACGCCTCGGACTCAGGGATAGGAGCTGTGCTGTCCCAGAGTGGGAAGACCGATAAGGTCCTTCATCCGTGTGCCTATTTTTCCCGCAGGTTGACCCCGGCTGAACGGAACTATGACGTCGGCAACCGAGAACTCCTAGCGGTGAAAGAGGCTCTTGAAGAGTGGAGACACCTGTTGGAGGGAACGTCCGTGCCGTTCACGGTTTTCACTGACCACCGGAACCTGGAATATATCAGGACCGCCAAGCGGCTGAATCCCAGGCAAGCCCGCTGGTCACTGTTCTTCGGCCGTTTTGACTTCCGCATCACCTACCGGCCCGGGACCAAGAACCAGAAGCCGGATGCCTTGTCCCGGGTACACGAAGACAAGGTCAAAGCGGAGTTGTCGGATCCACCGGAACCCATCATCCCGGAGTCCACTATCGTGGCCACCCTCACCTGGGACGTAGAGAGAACCGTCCGGGAGGCCCTGGCACGGAGCCCGGACCCCGGGACTGGACCAAAGAACAGACTGTACGTCCCACCAGAGGCTAGGGCTGCAGTCCTGGACTTCTGTCACGGCTCCAAGCTCTCCTGTCATCCAGGGGTGCGAAGAACCGTGGCAGTTGTCCGGCAGCGCTTCTGGTGGGCGTCCCTGGAGGCCGACGTCCGGGACTACATCCAGGCCTGTACCACCTGTGCCAGGGGCAAGGCCGACCATCGCAAGGCTCCGGGACTGCTACAGCCGCTGCCCGTGCCTCATCGCCCCTGGTCCCACATCGGCCTGGATTTTGTCACGGGCCTCCCGCCGTCCCAGGGCAACGCCGTGATCCTCACGATAGTGGACCGATTCTCCAAGGCGGCCCACTTCGTGGCCCTCCCGAAGCTCCCAACGGCCCAGGAGACAGCGGACCTCCTGGTCCACCACGTCGTCCGCCTGCATGGGATACCATCAGACATCGTCTCCGATCACGGTCCCCAGTTCTCCTCGCATGTCTGGAGGAGCTTTTGCCGGGAGCTGGGGGCCACGGTCAGTCTCTCGTCCGGGTATCACCCCCAGACCAACGGGCAAGCAGAGCGGGCCAATCAAGAAATGGAGCAAACACTGCGTTGTGTGACAGCCGCGCACCCGGCGGCCTGGAGTACTCATCTGGCCTGGATCGAGTACGCCCACAACAGTCAAGTGTCATCAGCCACCGGCCTCTCCCCTTTGAGGTGTGTTTGGGGTATCAGCCCCCGTTGTTCCCGGTGGTTGAGGGAGAGGTCGGTGTGCCCTCGGTCCAGGCCCACCTGCGGAGGTGCCGTCGGGTGTGGCGTGCCGCCCGTTCTGCTTTGTTGAGGGCCCGGATGAGGGCGAAGACCCATGCAGACCGGCGGCAGACCCCGGCCCCTACGTATCGCCCCGGGCAGGAAGTGTGGTTGTCCACAAAGGACATCCCACTACAAGTGGCCTCCCCCAAACTACAGGACAGGTACATAGGACCGTTTAAAATCCTCAAGGTCATCAATCCTGCCGCAGTGAGGCTTCAGCTTCCAGCCTCACTGCGGATCCATCCAGTGTTCCATGTGTCGAAAATCAAGCCCCATCACACCTCGCCCCTCTGTACACCCGGTCCGGCGCCACCTCCTGCCCGGATCATCGATGGCGAGCCGGCTTGGACAGTGCGCCGGTTGTTGGACGTCCGACGGATGGGCCGGGGCTTTCAATATCTGGTGGACTGGGAGGGGTACGGCCCTGAAGAACGCTCCTGGGTGAAGCGGAGCTTCATCCTGGACCCGGCCCTCCTGGCCGACTTCTACCGTCGCCACCCGGACAAGCCCGGTCGGGCGCCAGGAGGCGCCCGTTGAGGGGGGGGTCCTGTTGTGTGGGCCGCTGAAGAGGAGGTACTGCTGGCCCACCACCACCAGAGGGCGCCCTGCCTGGAGTGCGGGCTCCAGGCACCAGAGGGCGCCGCCGCCTCACGGGAGCAGCCTCGGTGACAGCTGTCACCCATCACCTGAGACAGCTGACGGCAATCATCAGTGGGGTATATCAGCAGGACGGCATCTCCACCTCATTGCCGAGATATCGTTCTACCTGGAAGGTAATATTCTCAGCTGACTGCTTGACAGTAACCTTTTGTGACTTTTGTGAGTGATAACAGACCTTTTTTTCCAACGAGAGGTGGAGGTAGCTTTCCTGCCGTGTGGATTACTGGGTGCAAACGCGCCCACCTTTAATTGTGTTTTTGTTCCTCGCCAGCAGTACCAGGTCCGACACGCGGAGGCAGTGGCCACCTGGGAGTTCGGGACTTGGCGGCTCCAGTATACCCGGGGTCCTGTGGCGGAGGAAGCCGTGTGGTACCGGTCTTACCTTGGAGAGGCGTCTCCTATCTTCGAGCCTGCCCACACGACACTTTTGTAAATTGACTGTTGTCCATTTCTGTGATTGGTTGTATTCGTTGTGCACATTCACAACAGTAAAGCGTTGTTATTTGACTTACTCCATTGTCCGTTCATTTGCGCCCCCTGTTGTGGGTCCGTGTTCCTACACTTTCCCAACAATAACTTCAGTTTTATCTGAGTTTAAAAGCAGGAAATTAGAGGTCATCCATGTCTTTATGTCTGTAAGACAATCCTGCAGTTTAGCTAATTGGTGTGTATCCTCTGGCTTCATGGATAGATAAAGCTGGGTATCATCTGCGTAACAATGAAAATTTAAGCAATACCGTCTAATAATACTGCCCAAGGGAAGCATGTATAAAGTGAATAAAATTGGTCCTAGCACAGAACCTTGTGGAACTCCATAATTAACTTTAGTCTGTGAAGAAGATTCCCCATTTACATGAACAAACTGTAATCTATTAGACAAATATGATTCAAACCACCGCAGCGCAATGCCTTTAATACCTATGACATGCTCTAATCTCTGTAATAAAATTTTATGGTCAACAGTATCAAAAGCAGCACTGAGGTCCAACAGAACAAGCACAGAGATAAGTCCACTGTCCGAAGCCATAAGAAGATCATTTGTAACCTTCACTAATGCTGTTTCTGTACTATGATGAATTCTAAAACCTGACTGAAACTCTTCAAATAGACCATTCCTCTGCAGGTGATCAGTTAGCTGTTTTACAACTACCCTCTCAAGAATCTTTGAGAGAAAAGGAAGGTTGGAGATTGGCCTATAATTAGCTAAGATAGCTGGGTCAAGTGATGGCTTTTTAAGTAATGGTTTAATTACTGCCACCTTAAAGGCCTGTGGTACATAACCAACTAACAAAGATAGATTGATCATATTTAAGATTGAAGCATTAAATAATGGTAGGACTTCCTTGAGCAGCCTGGCAGGAATGGGGTCTAATAAGCATGTTGATGGTTTGGATGAAGTAACTAATGAAAATAACTCAGGCAGAACAATCGGAGAGAAAGAGTCTAACCAAATACCGGCATCACTGAAAGCAGCCAAAGATAACGATACATCTTTGGGATGGTTATGAGTAATTTTTTCTCTAATAGTCAAAATTTTGTTAGCAAAGAAAGTCATGAAGTCATCACTAGTTAAAGTTAATGGAATACTCAGCTCAATAGAGCTCTGACTCTTTGTCAGCCTGGCTACAGTGCTGAAAAGAAACCTGGGGTTGTTCTTATTTTCTTCAATTAGTGATGAGTAGAAAGATGTCCTAGCTTCACGGAGGGCTTTTTTATAGAGCAACAAACTCTTTTTCCAGGCTAAGTGAAGATCTTCTAAATTAGTGAGACGCCATTTCCTCTCCAACTTACGGGTTACCTGCTTTAAGCTACGAGTTTGTGAGTTATACCACGGAGTCAGACACTTCTGATTTAAAGCTCTCTTTTTCAGAGGAGCTACAGCATCCAAAGTTGTCTTCAATGAGGATGTAAAACTATTGACGAGATACTCTAGCTCCCTTACAGAGTTTAGGTAGCTACTCTGCTCTGTGTTGGTATATGACATTAGAGAACATAAAGAAGGAATCATATCCTTAAACCTAGTTACAGCGCTTTCTGAAAGACTTCTAGTGTAATGAAACTTATTCCCCACTGCTGGGTAGTCCATCAGAGTAAATGTAAATGTTATTAAGAAATGATCAGACAGAAGGGAGTTTTCAGGGAATACTGTTAAGTCTTCTATTTCCATACCATAAGTCAGAACAAGATCTAAAATATGATTAAAGTGGTGGGTGGACTCATTTACTTTTTGAGCAAAGCCGATAGAGTCTAATAATAGATTAAATGCAGTGTTGAGGCTGTCATTCTCAGCATCTGTGTGGATGTTAAAATCGCCCACTATAATTATCTTATCTGAGCTAAGCACTAAGTCAGACAAAAGGTCTGAAAATTCACAGAGAAACTCACAGTAACGACCAGGTGGACGATAGATAATAACAAATAAAACTGGTTTTTGGGACTTCCAATTTGGATGGACAAGACTAAGAGACAAGCTTTCAAATGAATTAAAGCTCTGTCTAGGTTTTTGATTAATTAATAAGCTGGAATGGAAGATTGCTGCTAATCCTCCGCCCCGGCCCGTGCTACGAGCATTCTGACAGTTAGTGTGACTCGGGGGTGTTGACTCATTTAAACTAACATATTCATCCTGCTGTAACCAAGTTTCTGTTAGGCAGAATAAATCAATACGTTGATCAATTATTATATCATTTACCAACAGGGACTTAGAAGAAAGAGACCTGATGTTTAATAGACCACATTTAACTGTTTTAGTCTGTGGTGCAATTGAAGGTGCTATATTTATTTTTTCTTTTTGATTTTTGCTAGTTATTGGTGGTCTGGGAGCAGGCACCGTCTCTACGGGGATGGGGTAATGAGGGGATGGCAGGGGTAGAGAAGCTGCAGAGAGGTGTGTAAGGCTACAACTCTGCTTCCTGGTCCCAACCCTGGATAGTCACGGTTTGGAGGATTTAAGAAAATTGGCCAGATTTCTAGAAATGAGAGCTGCTCCATCCAAAGTGGGATGGATGCCGTCTCTCCTAACAAGACCAGGTTTTCCCCAGAAGCTTTGCCAATTATCTATGAAGCCCACCTCATTTTTTGGACACCACTCAGACAGCCAGCAATTCAAGGAGAACATGCGGCTAAACATGTCACTCCCGGTCTGATTGGGGAGGGGCCCAGAGAAAACAACAGAGTCCGACATTGTTTTTGCAAAGTTACACACCGATTTAATGTTAATTTTAGTGACCTCCGATTGGCGTAACCGAGTGTCATTACTGCCGACGTGAATTACAATCTTACCAAATTTACGCTTAGCCTTAGCCAGCAATTTCAAATGTCCTTCGATGTCGCCTGCTCTGGCCCCCGGAAGACAATTGACTATGGTTGCTGGTGTCGCTAACTTCACATTTCTCAAAACAGAGTCGCCAATAACCAGAGTTTGATCCTCGGCGGGTGTGTCGTCGAGTGGGGAAAAACGGTTAGAGATGTGAACGGGTTGACGGTGTACACGGGGCTTCTGTTTAGGGCTACGCTTCCTCCTCACAGTCACCCAGTCGGCCTGCTTTCCCGACTGCACGGGATCTGCCAGGGGGGAACTAACGGCGGCTAAGCTACCTTGGTCCGCACCGACTACAGGGGCCTGGCTAGCTGTAGAATTTTCCATGGTGCGGAGCCGAGCCTCCACTTCGCCCAGCCTGGCCTCCAAAGCTACGAATAAGCTGCACTTATTACAAGTACCGTTACTGCTAAAGGAGGCCGAGGAATAACTAAACATTTCACACCCAGAGCAGAAAAGTGCGGGAGAGACAGGAGAAGCCGCCATGCTAAATCGGCTAAGAGCTAGTAGCTACGCTAAGCTAGCGGATTCCCAAAAACACACAAAGTAAATAATGTGCAAATAATCCAAAGGTGATTCAGCAGAAGGAGTGCCCCAATCAAGGCACCAAACAGGCCATGAAGCAGCACAGGCAACGCACGACAACGGTGCTAAAATAAAAAAAAAATAAAAAAAAATAAAAACGAAAGCGTTAGCAAGCTAGTTAGCCTGCCCACGCTAATAAAAGTTAGCTGATAAAAGTGCTCCGTCGCGATGTTTCGACCGTTAGAGGTCTTCCTTAGGCGTTGGAGCACAGTAAAAAGTAAAAAAAAAATTAAAAAGTAAAAAAGTAAAAAAAAGTAAAAAAGTCTTGAAAAAGACTGTTAGTTCAAGTCCAAAGCAGCAGGTAGCAGTCTCTGTGTAAACAGTCCCAACAGAGAGCCCTCCAAATCCAACCTACTACCCGAACCCGAACAAGACTCGTGGAAGGCTGGTAAGTGAACGTGGAAATACAACAAACTGCCTGAATTTGAGAGTTGTTTAGAAGCTCCTAAGTTGCTACTCATTAGATGAGATGCAAAGAGCAGATCATATCAGATCTGCTCGTTAGTCTGCATCTAAAAAGGAGTGAACACACCTTGGAGAGCTGTTGCACCAAGTGGACTGACATGAATCATGGCTCCAACACGAGAGATGTCAATTGAAACAAAGGAGAGGATTATCAAACTCTTAAAAGAGGGTAAATCATCACGCAATGTTGCAAAAGATGTTGGTTGTTCACAGTCAGCTGTGTCTAAACTCTGGACCAAATACAAACAACATGGGAAGGTTGTTAAAGGCAAACATACTGGTAGACCAAGGAAGACATCAAAGTGTCAAGACAGAAAACTTAAAGCAATATGTCTCAAAAATCAAAAAATGCACAACAAAACAAATGAGGAACGAATGGGAGGAAACTGGAGTCAACATCTCTGACCGAACTGTAAGAAACCGCGTAAAGGAAATGGGATTTACATACAGAAAAGCTAAACAAAAGCCATCATTAACACCTAAACAGAAAAAAAACAAGGTTACAATGGGCTAAGGAAAGCAATCGTGGACTGTGGATGACTGGATGAAAGTCATATTCAGTGATGAATCTCAAATCTGCATTGGGCAAGGTGATGATGCTGGAACTTTTGTTTGGTGCCGTTCCAATGAGATTTATAAAGATGACTGCCTGAAGAGAACATGTAAATTTCCACAGTCATTGATGATATGGGGCTGCATGTCAGGTAAAGGCACTGGGGAGATGGCTGTCATTACATCATCAATAAATGCACAAGTTTATGTTGATATTTTGGACAATTGAAAGGTGTTTGGGGATGATTAAATCATTTTTCAAGATGATAATGCATCTTGCCATAGAGCAAAAACTGCAAAAACATTCCTTGCAAAAAGACACATAGGGTCAATGTCAACGAGCAGATCTGATTTGATGCAGGTGTTAGTTTGGGGGATGAAAATTTACAGGGTGATTCCATAATTTATTCCTCAGAATTGAGTGATTCCATATTTTTTTCCTCTGCTTGGTCTAAAAAAGTAACCGTTACTGACTGCCACAATCTTTTTTTCTTGATTTCTTATAGTGTTTCTTAAAGCCAGAAAGTTGCCATTTGAAATGACTTTAGTTTTGTGTCATGTCTGTGATCTGCTTTTTTTCTACAAAATTAAACAACTGAATGAACATCATCCGAGGCCGGTGATTCCATAATTTTTGCCAGGGGTTGTATTATGTACAAACTGCTTTTTTAGCAATCCTGTGAATCACTAAACTAGTATTTAGTTGTATAACCACAGTTTTTCATGATTTCTTCACATCTGTGAGGCATTAATTTTGTTGGTTTGAAACCAAGATTTTGCTCGTTTACTAGTGTGTTTGGGGTCATTGTCTTGTTGAAACACCCATTTCAAGGGCATGTCCTCTTCAGCATAAGGCAACATGACCTCTTCAAGTTTTTTGACATATCCAAACTGATCCATGATACCTGGTATGTGATATATAGGCCCAACACCATAGTAGGAGAAACATGCCCATATCATGATGCTTGCACCACCATGCTTCACTGTCTTCACTGTGAACTGTGGCTTGAATTCAGAGTTTGGGGGTCGTCTCACAAACTGTCTGCGGCCCTTGGACCAAAAAAGAACAATTTTACTCTCATCAGTCCACAAAATATTCCTCCATTTCTCTTTAGGCCAGTTGATGTGTTCTTTGGCAAATTGTAACCTCTTCTGCACGTCTTTTATTTAACAGAGGGACTTTGCGGGGGATTCTTGCAAATAAATTAGCTTCACACAGGCGTCTTCTAACTGTCACAGCACTTACAGGTAACTCCAGACTGTCTTTGATCATCCTGGAGCTGATCAATAGGTGAGCCTTTGCCATTCTGGTTATTCTTCTATCCATTTTGATGGTTGTTTACCGTTTTGTTCCACGCGTCTCTGGTTTTTTTGTCCATTTTAAAGCATTTGTGATCATTGTAGATGAACAGCCTGTTGTATGGCTGGGGGGCCTGGCTGCCTTTTTGTTTCTGTCTTTTGTTTTTCCTTCCAGGTGGCTTGCATTTGGGACTGAGTGGCTGTGTTGCTGAGGTTATCAGGACCTCACCCTGATCACCTGCGGCTCGTCAGGACTCACAGCTGTGGTGCATCTATATGGATTGGAACATGGTGGCATTTAAGACTGGAGTATACAGTGTGTTTTTGCCAGAGACTCGACCTTGTGACCAGACGGGTGAGATCGTCGTCTCGGGAGCCATCTCATCATCAGTGGATGCAGAGAACGTCCAGGGTTTGATGCACGGTCTGTGAAAGAGGAGGGGGTGAGGTCTCACGCTCGTCAGCACACTTCCTGAGGTACGTTAGATTTTGTGACTAACATTTATACAGTCAGTAAATGTGGTGTCCCTCACACCTTTTTATATTGAGCTGTCTGTTAGTCATGTATCGGCTTCCACTGCAGTGGAGTTTTGTGAACTGGATGTTCCATGCCTGCAGGTTGGGAAGCTGATTAGTAATCAAGCCAGCAAGTGTTTGCTGTTTGTACACCTTTAAGTGTTCTCTCTGTGTGTAGAGTGTGGACTCACATAATGGTTCCTTCTTTCACAGACTCGGTTTGTTGCGGCCACCTGGGGGGTGTCGGCGGGGTCCTTGGGTCCGAACAGCTTCTGGCTCCGGACCGTTAGCGCTGCTGGGAGCGCACCACGCCAGACCGCACTTTCTTTTGTTATTTTTTGTATCACTGTTATGTATTAAATTCTGTTAGCCTTTGTACCGTGCTCTGCTTATTTCATACTGGGTCCTTCAAACGCTGGTCGGTTCTCCGAGCTGCGTCCGACACATAACACAGCCTATAATTTTTTGCACCTGCGTATAAGTTTTCCCCTCTCCAATCAACTTTTTAATCAAACTACGCTGTTCTTCTGAACAATGTCTTGAACGTCCCATTTTCCTCAGGCTTTCAAAGAGAAAAGCATGTTCAACAGGTGCTGGCTTCATCCTTAAATAGGGGACACCTGATTCACACCTGTTTGTTCCACAAAACTGACGAACTCACTGACTGAATGCCACACTACTATTATTATGAACACCCCCTTTTCCACTTTTTTTACTAATAGCACAATTTCATAGCCTTAAGAGTGTGCATATCATGAATGCTTGGTCTTGTTGGATTTGTGAGAATCTACTGAATCTACTGGTACCTTGTTTCCCATGTAACAATAAGAAATATACTCAAAACCTGGATTAATCTTTTTAGTCACATAGCACTACTATTATTCTGAACACTACTGTATATATTAGTGATAATCAGCATTTTTATCCCCATTTTTAACCCCAAATCTAGATCCGCCACTGCTTTGACTTCCAAGAATCTGGGGTTGGACTCATGCACTATGAAACAATATCCTGTGTGTCACTGAACCTCCAATACCAACAAACCAAAAAAATTTTATTTTCAGTTTTTGAAATTCCCAATATGAGCTCAGAGGCGAACTACAGTGGTCACGTGACTCTTGAGGTTAAGAAATGTCAGATTTAGAATCTGAAATATTTCAGTGTGTCGATCAAAGTGCTGTTGGATCCACTTTTTTTTTTGTGCACTCAAAACACTCCTGACAAAGACAATTAAGAAAATAAAACAAAACTGAACTTCACCATGTCAACAAATTACAATTTTTTCCAAATATTTTCTAGTCCAGACCAGGTCTGAGTGTTTCGCCAAGTTTCAGGACAATCAGTCATTTTTGGAAGTAATGCTGAAAAACAAACAAAAATATGAGGATTCAGGTGAAAGACATCCGTCCATGACTGAATGTTTGTCTATGCTGAAGAAGAAACCGAGCAGAGAGTCACAGAGGAGTCGGTGTGACAGAACCACAAGCCGAACCCAGGGAAGACAGGTTCAGTGAAGGTGGAGTGGAAGGTGTAGAGGTGGATCAGTGCCTGGGTGGAGACTCTGTAGAAGGACACGGTACCAGTGGGACAGTCCACGTAAACAGACACTCTGTGCGACACAATGGACGGGGACAGAGGCAGAGCCGTTTCTCTGTTGTTGTGACAGACAGAGTAGCCGTCGTCCGAGCAGGACAGGCTCCACGACTGATGGTTCCCTCCGAACCAGCTGTTCTCCCCTCGCCGTTTGGTTCCTCGGTATGCCACTGCGATGAAGACCACTCCCGTCCACTCCACCTCCCAGTAGCAGCGACCCGTCAGACTGTTTCGACACAGCAGCTGAGGATACCTGACGAAAGTGTCCGGGTGCACAGAATGTGGCTGCTGCTTTCGTACCAGAGTCACCTTTCTCCTGTCCTCAGACACCATGAGGTGTTTGTGGGCAGTTCTGAGGTCCATTGTTAGTTCACAGGCATCTGATGGATGGGGAGAAAAACAGCAGGTTATCAGCTCTAACATTCTCTCTCGCTCTCTCTTTAATAAATTTAAGGCCACCACAGAAGATCTGGTACAAGTTTTACACCGGATGTCCTTCATGACACAACTCCAGTTTTACCTGGAGAGCACACACCTGGTGTTCCCAAGAGGTCTCCCGTCCAAAGTACTAATCAGGTCAGTCTCTCTCGCTCTCTCGACAGACAGACAGACAGACAGACAGACAGACAGACAGACAGACAGACAGACAGACAGACAGATAGATAGATAGATAGATAGATAGATAGATAGATAGATAGATAGATAGATAGATAGATAGATAGATAGATAGATAGATAGATAGATAGATAGATAGATAGATAGATAGATAGATAGATAGATAGATAGATAGATAGATAGATAGATAGATAGATAGATAGATAGATAGATAGATAGATAGATAGATAGATAGATAGATAGATAGATAGATAGATGTCCCAGGCGAACAAACACTTGATTTCTTAGGGAAATATCAGTGTGCAAAATATTAAAAAACTTGAACACACCGTTTTCATTTTATTGTTGGAAGTCTGTGCATTTCCTAATGTGTTTTCAATTCCCATTTATAGAGTTTTACATCTGAACACACACACACACACATATATAGATAGATATATAGATATATAAAGAGAGAGAGAGAGAGAATCTAAATATATTAAATAGAAAAGTTACAAAAAGGCCATAATGATCAAAATTAACATAAAAATGCTTAAAACATTTTAATCATTTTAATTTATATCAAATGAGTCTAAACTAACTGCTGGTGTTATGTGTCGACGCGGGTTGAGGAGCGGACCTGCGTCTGACGGAACCCAGCGCTAAAATAACCAGAAAGCGGTTCCAATAACAAAAACAATTTATTTGTTCACCCTCTGGTGCATAATAAAGTGTAGAAACTAAAACAGCGTCATTCTGGTGGAGTGAAGGCTGGCACGCTCTCCAGCGCCCAAAAGGATCGAAGCCCGGCGCTTCTGGACTCACTGTTACTGCCAAACACCCCCCAGGTGGACACGACAAACCGACTCTCTGCGAAGGATAGAAGAGGTGAGGTAAGTCAGCAGTTACAACCAATATCCTTCAAAAGACACACACCATCAGCAACACATTCAGGTCTGTATTTTAAGCTTTATGCAAATGAGCAGCTTCTCACAACAGGTGGAGGATCACTTGTCCGCACGCCACAGCAGTGAGAAGCGAGCTGCACAATTCTCATCACAATTCAAATCTACTGCGTAACAAAATACCAAGTTACTATCAACAAGTAGTCAAACAATTAATCACCTCTGATGTGTGCTGACAGCATGTGTCCCTCACCCCTTCCTGCTTCACAGGCACGATGTGTCAAACCCAGGCGCGGTCCTCAGCGTCTCACAAACGAACATCACAAGGTCGAGTTCCCGGCAATTCTGCTTGAATCACACATGGCTTAAATGCAGAACGCCATCCAATTATCTGCTTCAGCTGAAAGTCTTTAAGGTTGCATGTGAGCACCATCCACAGGTGCTGCACATAATGTTGATGAGGGTGAAGGACTCTTCAGCCAGCACCTTCTCCACAGACAAATCAGTTTTCATGCCACCTGGAGAGCAAAGAAAAGAAAAGAACACCAAAATATCCAGCCACACCCCCCCCCCCCCCCAACACACAACAGTACCCCCCTTTAATGGGAAGCCTCCCGGCGACCAAACAGACCAGGTCCGAGAACAGCACCTCCCTTCGGGGTCCTCGTCAGGAAGCAGACAGCACAACGCTCCCAAGGTCCACCACAGACAGTAGGACAGGGCACTGCAGCTGGAAGGCCAGCTGGCATTAACAAAAACCCCAAAACAGTCCCTAATACAATCCAACATACAAGAAAAAACATAAAACCCACCCAAAACCTCCCCAGGGGACCGTCCCATCCAACCCCGGGAAGAAAAGAAAAACTCCCAAACGCAAAAACCCAACACAGCCCCACAAACACAATACAAACATAAATGCATAAAAGAAAAATAACAAACAACCCCCCCAGAATGACCTGCAGAGCCCAACCCCCCCCCCCAGAAGGCCTTTACCGCCGGTTCCAGGAGGAATAGCCAGAACCGGTATCCCACAAAGGTCCCCAGGTGTACATGGAGCAAACGGTGCCCCCCAGAGGACCGTACCATCAAACCCCAGGAGGCACCCTCCCCACAACCCCGGAACCCCAGACCCGGCCACACCTGGCTAGTCGGCCCCACAAGCCAATTCCCCCCCAGAGGACCATCCCATCAACCCTGGAGGTGGAACCCGGAAGGAAACAAAACAAAATCAAAATCCAACCCCCGGAGGACTACCTAAAACAACCCCGGGGGCAAATAAAACAACCGTAAACCCTGTTACCTTCCCCGGCACCCCGAAAGACCCCAGGTCCCTCCCAGAGCCCCTCGGCGGCTCAATTTTGGCGAACGGCTCAAAACATAAAGCCGGGGAAGGGAACAGGAAAAACTAACCCAGCCCCAACCCCAAGGCGCAGTGGAAAACCGGAAATACGTCCGGTGCCCCAACTCGACCATACCCCAGCCTCTCGGGAGGGGTGGAACTACCGAAATGGCGAACGGCAACAGATCGGCCCACCCCTCCGACTGAGGTATGTTCCCGCTGCACCACACCCCGGCAACACCAATGACGAACGGTGCAAAGGCTCACCGAGGCTGGAGTGGAACCGGGCCCTAACCAAACCAAGAAAAACGCCCCTAACAACCCCCCGCTAGGTGCAGAGGTCTTCTGAGAACGCTCAGCGTGACCAACCTGCACCACCCCACAACCCACAAGACGAACGGTCTTGGGGCAAGTGAGGTTGGGGTTAGGGAAGTAGGGAAATAAAAAACAACAAAATAAAACGACCCCAAAACCCAAACAGAAAATACCTAAATACACATAAAAAACAACGATCAAGTGAGCCCAGACGGGCTTCTAACCGCCTAACGTTCACTCCACCAGACACGCCTCTGACTCCCCAAACAAATTATAACCCCTATTCAAAGAGAACAAAACATTAACCCATACAAGTTTTTTTTTTTTGTGTGTGTGTGTTATTTTGCCTGTCTCAGAACACCTGGAGATACGTCACCATTATTTTTCTTGATGCTTATATGTCGGGGCAATACAGTGGTCTCTGCTCGTCCGAGCTGCATGGGCTCGTCAGCAAGAGGAGCCAGAGGTCCCGTCGGAGGAGCCTCAGTGGGGCGAAGAAGAGGCGGCCCAGATCTGTGTCGGGGAAAGCCCCGAGACGAAAAAACCCGCTCTGATGGCCGCCCTCTCTCGCGTCCACGCTCCTTCATCCGATCATCTAGACGAATCACCAATGATATTAGCTCATCTAAATCGTTTGGCTCGTCATGGACTGCCAGCTCGTCTTTTAATGACTCATTTAACCCATTTACAAACACTCCTCTTAAAGCTGCGGCATACCAACCTGACTGAGCAGAAAAAATCCGGAAGTCCACGGAATACTCCGCCGCACTCCGCCTCCCCTGCCTGAGATTCAGCAACCGTTGGGCAACGGTATTCGTTTTCACCGGATGGGCAAAAACCAGTCGGAACTCCCGGGAGAAATCCTTAAAGGATCCTAACAATGGCGAGTTGTTACTCCACAACGCTGTGACCCAAGCTAAGGCGTCACCTCGGAGCAAATTTGTCACATATGAAACACGGCTCCCATCAGAAGAGAAGGAAGCCAGTCGCTGAGCAAAAACCAGAGAACATTGCATCAAAAACGAAGCACAGGCTTCAACGTCTCCCACATAACGCTCCGGATGACAAATACTCGGTTCGGACGCCGAATCTCTGGGTGACGGAGTTATCTGCACCGGTATCGATGGTGCCGCAGCTGGAGCAGCAGGAAGCGGAACGGCTTGCGCTGCAAGCTCCGTAACACAGGCGTCTGTTTGTTTAATTTGGTTTGCGAGAAGCTGTAATTGCTCCCATATTTTCTCCAAGTGTTCTAGAACTTTTTCGGCAAAAGGAACCGCCTCTGCCGCTGGGTCCATTATGGAATGGCCGGGAACTACTGTTATGTGTCGACGCGGGTTGAGGAGCGGACCTGCGTCTGACGGAACCCAGCGCTAAAATAACCAGAAAGCGGTTCCAATAACAAAAACAATTTATTTGTTCACCCTCTGGTGCATAATAAAGTGTAGAAACTAAAACAGCGTCATTCTGGTGGAGTGAAGGCTGGCACGCTCTCCAGCGCCCAAAAGGATCGAAGCCCGGCGCTTCTGGACTCACTGTTACCGCCAAACACCCCCCAGGTGGACACGACAAACCGACTCTCTGCGAAGGATAGAAGAGGTGAGGTAAGTCAGCAGTTACAACCAATTTCCTTCAAAAGACACACACCATCAGCAACACATTCAGGTCTGTATTTTAAGCTTTATGCAAATGAGCAGCTTCTCACAACAGGTGGAGGATCACTTGTCCGCACGCCACAGCAGTGAGAAGCGAGCTGCACAATTCTCATCACAATTCAAATCTACTGCGTAACAAAATACCAAGTTACTATCAACAAGTAGTCAAACAATTAATCACCTCTGATGTGTGCTGACAGCATGTGTCCCTCACCCTTCCTGCTTCACAGGCACGATGTGTCAAACCCAGGCGCGGTCCTCAGCGTCTCACAAACGAACATCACAAGGTCGAGTTCCCGGCAATTCTGCTTGAATCACACATGGCTTAAATGCAGAACGCCATCCAATTATCTGCTTCAGCTGAAAGTCTTTAAGGTTGCATGTGAGCACCATCCACAGGTGCTGCACATAATGTTGATGAGGGTGAAGGACTCTTCAGCCAGCACCTTCTCCACAGACAAATCAGTTTTCATGCCACCTGGAGAGCAAAGAAAAGAAAAGAACACCAAAATATCCAGCCACACCCCCCCCAACACACAACAGCTGGGATAGGATCCAGCTCTTCCCCCCAACCCTCCCATGTCCCTTAATTGGAGTAAGTGGGTATAGAAAATGGATTGAGTCGAGATGATATAAAATAAATGACAAAAAAGTGATTTTTTTTTCCCTTGATATTAAATTTTTAGAAGAAGCACTTGTATATGCCCACACACACACACACACACACACACACACACTTCACTTCGGATGACCTTCTTGATGCAACTGCAGCTGAACATGTTTAACGGATTTAGTGGGCTTTGAACCCAGAACCTTCTTGCTGGAAAGCAGATGGTGCAGATGAACAAATACTTCAGCTGTTGCAGTGGCTCTAAGCTGGTCTAAGCTCTAAGCTGAACCGCACTGAAATGAACTGATGTTCCGCCTCAGAATTTGCTACCAAAATGCTGCTCTAACTGACAGCTGTTCAAGGAAATAAAACTCTTACTGTAACTGCAACCGGTTGTGCCATGAATACTGGAAAAAATGCACTTCCTGCTTCCCGCAGGTGCAGAAAGATAAACTTTTCTGTTTACTGTATTTGTCAAGACAAAACCAAGAAATCAGTTTTTCAAATATCTCCACAAAGTCTATGCTCTGTGTGGAATAATTTAACATTAGTGGCTTAAATCTCATCAGTGAAGCTGAAATGATTAATTTTGTGATGTGTCAATATGACTTCGATATATATATATATATCGTGTAGTTTTTACTTAGAATGAGCTCAAATGTATCTTACACTTTCTCACGCCAGGTATTAACCTCTGTTCTCCGCCGTGGTCCACCCTGGAGGACGAAACAGACCAACAGATGGTCAATGATTATGGAACCAAGAACATTTAAGAACGTGATTTCAAACTGTTGCTCAAAATTAAACAAAGTTTACAGAAGAAATGCCATTTTTTTTCCCCTTTCTGTGTAGAAAATGAAATATTTGGACGTGACCAAGGTTGTTTGTGCCCCTTTACGAGTGAATGCTGGAATAATGACAAAAGGTTAGTTGACTGATAGAAGCATTGAGCCGCCTCTCTAGGCCTATAGGTTGTGCAGATATCCTGGAAAATGTGTTTTTTGGACTTTTGAGGACCTTGACCTCGACCCACTCTACTGAAAACATTAATCATATCATGCAATACATCCAAGAAAAATTCCTAGTTCGTCGAAAATCTGTTCACCTGTTTCAGAGTTATTTTGGACCAATACTTTACAACACCCTGCTGCGCAGATAGCACACAGGGTAAACAGTACATTCATAACGAAAAGATCCCAGAACATTATGAAATCTGTTTCAGGGTTTAACTGTTATCCATGTCTGGTATTTATATTTTTATTTGCAAATTGTTTTTTATTTCACTTTTGATACTCTGTGTGCTTCTTGCCCTGTGTGCTGCTATACAGTGCTGCTGGAACCTCAATTTCCCAGAGGGAGTCTTCCCAAGGGATTAATAAAATTCTATCTAATCAAATCTAATCTAAAGACAGGGGGTGATGATGTGTCAAGGACAGACCACCAGTTTATCTAATTGCCAACAAACTAAAGCGTAGAACTTATTGTAAAATGGCCACGTGTTTCCTCACTGAATCCACACCCTCCAATTTATGGACCATCCAACAATCTGGAGCACAGCTAAATTACATTAGCTAGTTCAGTCCACCCAACCTCAGCATTTCCAGTCTCCAGTTTGGATCTTCCAACTTGGCACACAGCAGCGTCATTCCTGAATTTCCCAGATGATTGTAGCTCAGATCCAGCTCTCTCAGGTGTGAGGGGTTAGAGTGCAGAGCTGAAGCTAAAGAAGCACAGCCTTCCTCTGTGACAAGACAGCCCGCCAAGCTGGAACAAAAAGGGAAAGCCCATTACAGCAGGGGTTTAGTGGGGAGAAAAAAAAAAACTTCTAGTGTATCAACTGTGAGTGAATCCTTACTTGAGAGCTTCCAGTTTACAGTGTGGACTCTCCAGTCCAACAGACAGCAGCGTGATTCCTGAATCCTGCAGGTCGTTGTTGCTGAGGTCCAGCTCTCTCAGAGTGGAGGACTGAGAGTTGAGGACTGAGGACAGAGCTTCACAGCTTTTCTCTGAAAGGTTGCAGCTACTCAGCCTAAAGACAAATCAGAGATCGATGCAAAGAAGCCATTAATTCGGTTATGAAACATCATGTTTGATAGGTGTAGGCTTTGGGCCAAACCCCTGAAAGTGGGTGTGTCACTACCACCTATGGCAAAGTGTACCACCCATAATTAACTAGGTATGTAATCCTAGATAATGTTTACGTATGATTGCCATTCCAGGGTTGTGGCTATAGCCAGGAAGGGTTACGGAGTGTAATAAAAAGTGACGTGATCACATTACCCTGTAACAAGTGTCATATAAACCAATGGACGTCAAGCTTCTTTGACCTTTACTTTTGAGACCAAACATTCAACACAGTCAAAGCTTTTCCATTTAATCATCCTATTAGCTCAACCAGTAATATCCTGATCCTCCTCGTGCAATCCTAACCATGTGCAATAACCCAATCACCCATGGACAGTATACATTTCTGTGCAATATATTTATATCCTAGCCGCACCTTGCACTAGTGTCAGTTGTATATATACATATATATATATATATATATATATATATATATATATATATATATATATTTTTTTTTTTTCCTTACATTGTTGAATTTTTCTTTATATCTTGTTTTTGATACATACTCTTGCACTATTTTTATCTCTTTTCTTGCACTACGTGTATTTTTTATTTTTATTCTATTTTATTGCACTGCAACTGGATGGCCCTAATCTCGTTGTACCAATGTATAATGACAATAAAAGGCATTCTGATTCTGATGCATCACTTTTTTTTTACCCAAACTGGAGCAACTTCAACTTTTGATCTCAGTACAAACTGAAATTGGCTGTCACCATTTTTGCTGTTTTTGCCCCATAAAACACTCAGTCATAGATACCGTAGTCCGAACTACCCCGTTTTGGAATCTCAAAACCCATTCCTTTTTGGAATTTAAACATGATTTTTGAATTTTGGCCCCTGTGTAGTCCACTGACCACCCTGTATTGGCTGTCATACATTTTGCAAGTGCTTATAGATATGTGACTGAAATGTCATACCTAAGGTTTTGCCACCCTGGATGGTAGTGACCAACCTATCTGCCCCACAGACTCTACAATATCTCATGATATGTCCACCTACAGAGCTTTATTGGAGTCTTTGATTACTGGCAGCAGCCGCAGAAGAGCCTCCTCTGAAGCAGAGTATTTCTTCAGATCAAACAGGTCCAGAGCTTTTCCTGATGACAGTAAAATGAAGAGCAGAGCTGACCACTGGGTAGGAGAGTGCTGATCTGTGGAGAGATACCCCGATCTCAGGTACTGCTGGATCTCCTCAACTAGAGAATGATCCTGCAGCTCCTTCAGACAGTGAAATAGATTGATGGTTCTTTCCGGAGAAAGGTTCTCACTGATCTTCTCCTTGATGTACTGGATTGTTTTCTCATGGACATTTGAGCCCGTCTGTTTGATCAGACCTTGTAATGGAGTCTGATTGCTCTGCAGGGAAAGACCCAAGAAGAAGCGGAGGAACATGTCCAGGTGTCCATTTGGACTCTGCAATGCCTTGTCCACAGCATTCTGGTAGAGATGTTTTAGATTGCGTTTGCTTCTAAATACTGTCGACCTCCGGGATGGTGTTTTTTTCCCGGACAGCACATTGAAATCAAAGCTGAAAAATGCCATACGGACATAAACAGCAGCTAGGAACTCCTGAACAGTCAGGTGGACGAAGCAGAACATGTCTTGGAACAAGCCTCTCTCCTCTTTAAAAATATGTGTGAAAACTTCTGAGTACGCTGAGGCTGCTCTGAGATCAATGCCACACTCAGCCAGGTCTGATTCATAGAAGATCAAGTTGCCTTTTTGTAGCTGCTCAAAAGCCAGCTTTGCCAGACACACAATCATCTTTCGACTTTTTTTAATCCAGTGTGGATCTGCCTCATGAGCTCCATTATACTTGATGTTCTTCAGTTTGGTATGACACAGTAGCAACTGGATGTACATCTCAGTCAGGTTCTTCGGCAGCTCTTGTCCATCTTTGATTTGCAACATGTCCTCCAGAACAGTAGCGGTGATCCAGCAGAAGACTGGGATGCGACACATTAGGTGGAGGCTTCGTGATGCCTTGACATGAGAGATGGTTCTATTGGCCTTCTCCACACTGCTGAATCTCTTCTGGAAGTATTCCTCCTTCTGTAGATCATTAAACCCTCTGACCTCCGTCACCAAGTCAACATACTCAGCGGGGATCTGACTGGCTGCTGCAGGTCGTGTGGTTATCCAGAGGAAAGCAGAAGGAAGTAAATTTCTCTTGATGAGGTTTGTCAGCAGCACATCCACTGAGGTCGACTCCGTAACATCAGTCAGGATCTCATTGTTACTGAAGTCCAGAGGCAGGCGACACTCATCCAAACCATCGAAGATGAACACAACCTGGAACTCTTCAAACTGAGAGAGTCCTGCGTCTTTGGTTTCAGTAAAGAACTGATGAACAAGTTCAACCAAGCTGTACTTTTTGTCTTTCAGCAGATTCAGTTCTTTGAAGGTGAACGGAAATATGAACTGAGTGTCCTGGTTGGCTTTATTGTCAGCCCAGTCCAGCAAGAACCTCTGGGTCAGGACTGTTTTCCCAATACCAGCTATTCCTTTTGTAATCATCGTTCTGACTGGTTGATCTCTGTCAGGTGATAGTTTAAAGATGTCTTGATGTCTGATTGTTGATTCTGGTGTGTCCAGTGTCTTAGATGTTGTTTCAAGTTCCCTGAGCTCATGTTCCATGTTGGTCTCCTCAGTTTCTCCATCTGCGATGTAGAGTTCGGTGCAGATCTGATTCAGAAGACTTGGATTTCCTGCATTGTCAGTGCCCTCAAACAAAGACTGAATCTTTTTCTTCAAGTTAGACTTCAGTTTACCTTGGCACATGTAAGCATCTGGAGTTGTTCCTAAACAAACAAGCAACAAATTAAACCCATCAGTGGATGCTTTGGACAATGTAAAAAAAAAAATGTCTACATTGAAATTAGGGTGCAAATATTGTCTTATGAGGGTAGTACTTGTCCCTGGATACCAGAGCATGAAGAGTCTACAACGCCACCTGGATGGGACACCAGTCCATCACAGGTTAATACACCAGAAAAGTCTGGCATCCATGTACGGCTGGGGAACTGGGACAACAACACAACACTAAGTCCTAAAGTATACTGACACTGATTCTCACTGGTGCTCATCTCCAGATTCTGTAGCCTATGAGTCTATGACTCTCCCTTGATAGTCCATCTCCTGTCAAGTAAAGCCACCAATTACTCTATGAAATCTGATTGTAATTTGAATTAGTACCTCTGTGTCTAACAGAGCAGGTAGGTCCAGATAGGAACACTTGGGGTTACCTGTCTGTGTCCTTGAACCAGATCCTTCCTCTGCAACACCTCATCTACCCATCTGTACATAGGGACCATACCTGGTTGGGGACTAACTACCACTGGATTAGTCTTCCATTTGAGGTCATCTCATCACACACTTTTCTGCACTGAGTTGAATACCATGAAATCCCGCTGTGCCCATCAATGACCCAACACGAATTGGAAAGTGTTAGTCAACCCAAGTACGTCAGGTCACGGGTATGTTACCCCATTTCACTTGCAGTTACTGTAACTGTTCTCTTACTCCAAATCCTTACCCATCATCTTTTGTGACAGAGTTGTGATTTTGGGGAATGAGCCAAGTAATGACCACAAACATTATCTTGAGCAACCTGAACAATACATGAAATGTCCAAGTCCAAGTAACGGCATTATGGCTACTCGGTGCAGCAGATGATTTGCAAAAACAGACATCCAAGATCTTGAGAGAATCCACAGGGCCAACGAAGGGCTACTTCGTTCATGTCTGTTTGGTCATCGTTACCTGGCAAACCTTTGCTGTTAGATTGTTTTTGCTATTTAGAACTTTCAAAAACCAGCTGGCAGATGTTCAAGATTTGGTCTGAACCTGCTTGGTTGGACACTTTAAACTGGAGGACTGTGAAGCAGTCCAACCTACTCTGTCAATTATAAACCAATAAAAAAATAAATGAAGATCACTTACTGCTCTGCAGACAGTCAGCCAGCTCATCCTGCTTCATTCCCCTCAGAAACTCCTGTGTGATCTTCAGAAATGCATCTCTACTCCTTCTCCTCTGCTCTTCCTCATCTCTATCCACTGCCTCATCATCTCCACTTCGTCCGTCTGAGGATTCTGGGTAACTTGAATTCAGAATCCTCTGGAATCTCTTCAGTTCACTCTTCACAAATCTGACAAATTTCTCCTCAAGCAGCTGGAACAGAAGAGTGTGTGAATGTAAAGTGATGGAACACAGCATCAGATCATCTGTCACAGACTGAACGCCCACTGATCTAAAGGGCACCACATGGAATCTGATAGGACATTAAGTACTTCAGTATCTGTTGTTAACAGTTGTAGCTTGGAAGTTTTCCCACCATGAATATAGGGTGCAGCTCTTGTTGATAACTTTGGGCAAATTGGACACCAGAAACCTCTGACTTCACCTGCTGAACCCTGTGGAGATAATGTCATGTTTTAGAACATATGACTCCATCCTCAGCATCCTTCCCCCTATATACCTTGGGTCCCTTCTCTGCACATGTCCAAACCATCTCATTCTCACCCTTCTAGTTTTCCTCTTCTCCCACTGTCTCTGGACATGTTCTCCCCCTCTTCTTTGCCCAGCAGTAGTCCGATTTCTACTGGCACCCTGCTGGGCAACAAGCACCGGTGGCGGTGGTTGTTAACTACCCATCTTTCTTTTGGCTTGTGTTTATGCCGGATGCCCTTCCTGACACAACCCTACTCATTTATCCAGGGAACAGGAACCATTTCACTTTTTAGAGTTTTTATACTGTATTTCAAAATGTTTGTATGAAGATGTTCCATTTTGCTGCTCAGACAAATGCACAAATTCTAAAATATGTTACGGTGATGGCATTGGGTAGATCTTTACTGTCAAACCCAAAAATGCTGGAGTGTCCATTCAAAGTTGGTGATCTTCCACACTGCTAACATGACTTCAACTTGTATTTTCGAGATAATCTGAAATATTTCGCATTCAGAATTCCTACCTTTGACCTGCAGAGTACTGTGCAAGCTTGAAGTAAATGGGTTCATCCACAGACCAATCGGTTCCCCTGGTCACACGCCTTGTTTGAGGAGAGTTTGGTCTCTGCTGCTGAAACCTGCTTACAGAAACAACAGGGGAAACCCAAAAGTACTTTAGTTTATGTATAAATTTCTTGTGGATCTGACCGGAAGGAAAAAGGGATTTATGTACGTCAGTTTTCAGAAGGAGACACTCACTTAGAGAAGTGCTTGTGTTTCAGCTTGCTGTAAATACTTCTGAAGTGTTCATTTTGCGTGAACAGAAAGCTGGGTGCACGGAGCTCTCTGGTCTCCGGACGGATCCTGAAAGAAACACAAAACTTTTCAGTAATGGCGCCGTTGCTATTTAGCCTGCTAACATTAGCTTCCTGGATAGCAGGCTGTGATCACATTTATTAGCAAGCTAATGGAAACGCGTGGAAGAAGATCAGGTCTGGGAGCACCGACCACACCTCAGAACCTTCTTAGTTCTTGGATAGCAGCTAACCTCAAAGTTAGCTTGAATAATGTTGCTAAGTGAAGAGTTAACTGTGAAAATGCTGAACCAATGAACCGCTAAAATGTTTAGCTGAAGCTACCACTAACTGCTCACTTTTAATCCATGAATTTAGCTTTGGCTTTGTATATTTATAGCAAGCTAATGGCAATGTGTGGAAGAAGATCAGGTCTGGGAGCACCGACCACATCGCAGAACATTCTTGGTTTTTGGATAGCAGTGGTAGGAACAGCCAACCTCAAAGTTATCTTGAATAATGTTGTTAAGTGAAGAGTTAACTGTGAAAATGCTGAACCAATGAACCGCTAAAACATTTAGCTGAAGCTACCGCTAACTGCTCACTTTTAATCCATGAATTTAGCTTTGGCTTTGTACATTTATAGCAAGCTAATGGCAACGCGTGGAAGAAGATCAGGTCAGGGAGCACCGACCACACCTCAGAACCTTCTTGGTTCTTGGATAGCAGTGGTAGGAACAGCTAACCTCAAAGTTAGCTTGAATAATGTTGCTAAGTGAATCAAATCAAATCAATTTTATTTATATAGCGCCAAATCACAACAAACAGTTGCCCCAAGGCGCTTTATATTGTAAGGCAAGGCCATACAATAATTACGGAAAAACCCCAACGGTCAAAACGACCCTCTGTGAGCAAGCACTTGGCGACAGTGGGAAGGAAAAACTCCCTTTTAACAGGAAGAAACGTCCAGCAGAACCAGGCTCAGGGAGGGGCAGTCTTCTGCTGGGACTGGTTGGGGCTGAGGGAGAGAACCAGGAAAAAGACATGCTGTGGAGGGGAGCAGAGATCAATCACTAATGATTAAATGTAGAGTGGTGCATACAGAGCAAAAAGAGAAAGAAACACTCAGTGCATCATGGGAACCCCCAGCAGTCTAAGTCTATAGCAGCATAACTAAGGGATGGTTCAGGGTCACCTGATCCAGCCCTAACTATAAGCTTTAGCAAAAAGGAAAGTTTTAAGCCTAATCTTAAAAGTAGAGAGGGTGTCTGTCTCCCTGATCTGAATTGGGAGCTGGTTCCACAGGAGAGGAGCCTGAAAGCTGAAGGCTCTGCCTCCCATTCTACTCCTACAAACCCTAGGAACTACAAGTAAGCCTGCAGTCTGAGAGCGAAGCGCTCTATTGGGGTGATATGGTACTATGAGGTCCCTAAGATAAGATGGGACCTGATTATTCAAAACCTTATAAGTAAGAAGAAGAATTTTAAATTCTATTCTAGAATTAACAGGAAGCCAATGAAGAGAGGCCAATATGGGTGAGATATGCTCTCTCCTTCTAGTCCCTGTCAGTACTCTAGCTGCAGCATTTTGAATTAACTGAAGGCTTTTCAGGGAACCTTTAGGACAACCTAATAATAATGAATTACAATAGTCCAGCCTAGAGGAAATAAATGCATGAATTAGTTGTTCAGCATCACTCTGAGACAAGACCTTTCTGATTTTAAAGATACTGCGCAAATGAAAAAAAGCAGTCCTACATATTTGTTTAATATGCGCATTGAATGACATATCCTGATCAAAAATGACTCCAAGATTTCTCACAGTATTACTAGAGGTCAGGGTAATGCCATCCAGAGTAAGGATCTGGTTAGACACCATGTTTCTAAGATTTGTGGGGCCAAGTACAATAACTTCAGTTTTATCTGAGTTTAAAAGCAGGAAATTAGAGGTCATCCATGTCTTTATGTCTGTAAGAGCAATGCCATCTAATAATATTGCTTAAGGGAAACATGTATAAAGTGAATAAAATTGGTCCTAGCACAGAACCTTGTGGAACTCCATAATTAACCTTAGTCTGTGAAGAAGATTCCCCATTTACATGAACAAATTGTAATCTATTAGATAAATATGATTCAAACCATCGCAGTGCAGTGCCTTTAATACCTATGGCATGCTCTAATCTCTGTAATAAAATTTTATGGTCAACAGTATCAAAAGCAGCACTGAGGTCTAACAGAACAAGCACAGAGATGAGTCCACTGTCTGAGGCCATAAGAAGATCATTTGTAACCTTCACTAATGCTGTTTCTGTACTATGATGAATTCTAAAACCTGACTGAAACTCTTCAAATAGACCATTCCTCTGCAGATGATCAGTTAGCTGTTTTACAACTACCCTTTCAAGACTTTTTGACAGAAAAGGAAGGTTGGAGATTGGCCTATAATTAGCTAAAATAGCTGGGTCAAGTGATGGCTTTTTAAGTAATGGTTTAATTACTGCCACCTTAAAAGCCTGTGGTACATAGCCAACTAATAAAGATAGATTGATCATATTTAAGATTGAAGCATTAATTAATGGTAGGGCTTCCTTGAGCAGCCTGGTAGGAATGGGGTCTAATAGACATGTTGATGGTTTGGAGGAAGTAACTAACGAAAATAACTCAGACAGAACAATCGGAGAGAAAGAGTCTAACCAAATACCGGCATCACTGAAAGCAGCCAAAGATAACGATACGTCTTTGGGATGGTTATGAGTAATTTTTTCTCTAATAGTTAAAATTTTATTAGCAAAGAAAGTCATGAAGTCATTACTAGTTAAAGTTAAAGGAATACTCGGCTCAATATCAATCAATCAATCAACTTTTTTCTTATATAGCGCCAAATCACAACAAACAGTTGCCCCAAGGCGCTCTATACTGCAAGGCAAGGCCATACAATAATTATGAAAAACCCCAACGGTCAAAACGACCCCCTATGAGCAAGCACTTGGCTACAGTGGGAAGGAAAAACTCCCTTTTAACAGGAAGAAACCTCCAGCAGAACCAGGCTCAGGGAGGGGCAGTCTTCTGCTGAGACTGGTTGGGGCTGAGGGATAGAGCTCTGACTCTTTGTCAGCCTGGCTACAGTGCTGAAAAGAAACCTGGGGTTGTTCTTATTTTCTTCAATTAGTGATGAGTAGTAAGCTGTCCTAGCTTTACGGAGGGCCTTTTTTATAGAGCAACAGACTCTTTTTCCAGGCTAAGTGAAGATCTTCTAAATTAGTGAGACGCCATTTCCTCTCCAACGTACGGGTTATCTGCTTTAAGCTGCGAGTTTGTGAGTTATACCACGGAGTCAGGCACTTTTGATTTAAAGCTCTCTTTTTCAGAGGAGCTACAGCATCCAAAGTTGTCTTCAATGAGGATGTAAAACTATTGACGAGATACTCTATCTCACTTACAGAGTTTAGGTAGCTACTCTGCACTGTGTTGGTATATGGCATTAGAGAACATAAAGAAGGAATCATATCCTTAAACCTAGTTACAGCGCTTTCTGAAAGACTTCTAGTGTAATGAAACTTATTCCCCACTGCTGGGTAGTCCATCAGAGTAAATGTAAATGTTATTAAGAAATGATCAGACAGAAGGGAGCTTTCAGGGAATACTGTTAAGTCTTCAGTTTCCATACCATAAGTCAAAACAAGATCTAAGATATGATTAAAGTGGTGGGTGGACTCATTTACATTTTGAGCAAAGCCAATTGAGTCTAATAATAGATTACATGCAGTGTTGAGGCTGTCATTCTCAGCATCTGTGTGGATGTTAAAATCGCCCACTATAATTATCTTATCTGAGCTAAGCACTAAGTCAGACAAAAGGTCTGAAAATTCACAGAGAAACTCACAGTAATGACCAGGTGGACGATAGATAATAAATAAAACTGGTTTTTGGGACTTCCAGTTTGGATGGACAAGACTAAGAGTCAAGCTTTCAAATGAATTAAAGCTCTGTCTGGGTTTTTGATTAATTAATAAGCTGGAATGGAAGATTGCTGCTAATCCTCCCCCTCGGCCCGTGCTACGAGCATTCTGGCAGTTAGTGTGACTCGGGGGTGTTGACTCATTTAAACTAACATATTCATCCTGCTGTAACCAGGTTTCTGTAAGGCAGAATAAATCAATATGTTGATCAATTATTATATCATTTACTAACAGGGACTTAGAAGAGGCACCGTCTCTACGGGGATGGGGTAATGAGGGGATGGCAGGGAGAGAGAAGCTGCAGAGAGGTGTGTAAGACTACAACTCTGCTTCCTGGTCCCAACCCTGGATAGTCACAGTTTGGAGGATTTAAGAAAATTGGCCAGATTTCTAGAAATGAGAGCTGCTCCATCCAAAGTGGGATGGATGCCGTCTCTCCTAACAAGACCAGGTTTTCCCCAGAAGCTTTGCCAATTATCTATGAAGCCCACCTCATTTTTTGGACACCACTCAGACAGCCAGCAATTCAAGGAGAACATGCGGTTAAACATGTCACTCCCGGTCCGATTGGGGAGGGGCCCAGAGAAAACTACAGAGTCCGTCATTGTTTTTGCAAAGTTACACACCGATTCAATGTTAATTTTAGTGACCTCCGATTGGCGTAACCGGGTGTCATTACTGCCGACGTGAATTACAATCTTACCAAATTTACGCTTAGCCTTAGCCAGCAGTTTCAAATTTCCTTCAATGTCGCCTGCTCTGGCCCCCGGAAGACAATTGACTATGGTTGCTGGTGTCGCTAACTTCACATTTCTCAAAACAGAGTCGCCAATAACCAGAGTTTGATCCTCGGCGGGTGTGTCGTCGAGTGGGGAAAAGTGGCTAGAAATGTGAACGGGTTGGCGGTGTACACGGGGCTTCTGTTTAGGGCTACGCTTCCTCCTCACAGTCACCCAGTCGGCCTGCTTTCCCGGCTGCTCAGGATCTGCTGGAAGGGAACTAACGGCGGCTAAGCTACCTTGGTCCGCACCGACTACAGGGGCCTGGCTAGCTGTAGAATTTTCCACGGTGCGGAGCCGAGTCTCCAATTCGCCCAGCCTGGCCTCCAAAGCTACAAATAAGCTACACTTATTACAAGTACCATTACTGCTAAAGGAGGCCGAGGAACAACTAAACATTTCACACCCAGAGCAGAAAAGTGCGGGAGAGACAGGAGAAGCCGCCATGCTAAATCGGCTAAGAGCTAGTAGCTGTGCTAAGCTAGCGGATTCCTAAAAACACACAAAGTGAATAATGTGTAAATAATTTAGAGGTGATTCAGCAGAGGGAGTGCTTCAGTTAAGGCACATGAAGATTACACTGTGAAACAAATCATTATCTAGTTAACTAGATCAATCTAACTGCGCAGATTAAACAGCTAACAGATACAGCAAAACACCGCTGTGCTCCGGAACAGGAAGTGATACAATACCGCAGTGAGAGACAACCACCAGTAGAGGCTTCTACCAGTAGAGTAGAAGTGAAGACTTAACTGTGAAAATACTGACCCAATGAACCGCTAAAACATTTAGCTGAAGCTACTGCGAACTTCTCAGTTTTAATCCATGAATTTAGCTTTTGTTTTTGTATATTTAGCAGCAGGGGTGGCTAGGTTATATTGAATTACTGTGTTTCAGCAGAAAGCTGTCCATTACAAACAGCAGGTCCAGGTTCAGGTCCAGAAGGATCTGATCTCTGCTGCTCCGAGCTTCAACACAAAAACACACAGAGAATTTTTTTAAGTCGTGATATTCTGATAACCAGAACTCTCTTTGACGATCTTGAACTCACCTCTTTGGTTCGCCCTGGTTGTCATGTTCCAGAACTGGCTTGCAGGGACGGACCTCGTCCAGTCCGTCCTTGCACTGATTCATGACACCTTAACAAAATAAACAAAGAAATAAACAGAACATCTATGAGAGCTATGAGAGCTGCAGACTCTTTCCGCTGCCTTTGTGACCTCATAAACATTTGGTGGTTCACAGGTGACTGGACCATCAGACACCAGAATCTTGACACCATGCACAGGACTCCACCCAGGTCCTGAATTCCACCAAATTTGTGAATGACTTTTGACCCCAGAATTTTGTTTTGGCAAATGTCAAGGTTATTGGCAAAGGTTAAGGTCAAAGGTCAGAACTGAGATCCCTCTCAGTGTCCACCAAATGTAGTGCACCTTTGGAGGTGGGTTCTGGAATTGCCCAGGTGAGATTAAATTTACCAATGAGGTCATGGTCATTAGAGTCAAAGGTAAAAATTTAGATTATGGATGGCGGGTTCTGGAATTGCCTAGGTGAGATCAAATACACCAAAGGTCAAACAAAGGGCTCAAGGTCATTGGAATCAAAGGTCCAAATTTGCATTATTTATTTATTTTTATCACTCTGATTTGCAACAAATGTGGCACACATACATATGTTGGTGGGTTCTACAGTTGTCCAGCAAGGTCAAATCTGCCAAAGGTTAATCACTGGGATCAAGGTCAAGTCTCCACCCAGATCTTTTTAAAAATTGCTCTTAAATAATTATTTTGACAAAGGTTAAGATCAAAGAATATGATTTTCAAACCCAATTTGGGTCAAATGTGACACACACTGAATTGCCTTGGCAAGGTCACCCAGAGAGGTCAATCATTTGGGTGAAGGTGGGGTCATATGTCATATTATCGTAGCCCTCACTGTCTTCATGTCCACAGGTACCTAATGTAACTAACTAATCCCACGTTTTGGGATAATGAACAAAATACTATCATCATCATTTTTCACTCACTCATCTTCAACCGCTTACTCTAATTACAGGTCACAGGGGGCTGGAGCCAATCCCAGCAGTCACAGGGCGTGAGGCAGGGTTCACCCTGGACAGGACGCTAGTCTGCTGTAGGGCCAAAAATAGACAAACACATTCACACCTACGGAAAATTTAAAGTTTCCAATCCACCTAACCTGCATGTCTTTGGATGTGGGAGGAAACTGGAGCACCCGGAGGAAACCCACGCAAACACGGGGAGAACATGCAAACTCCACACAGAAAGGCCACAGGTGGGAATCGATCCCATGACTTTCTTGCTGTGAGGCAACAGTGCTAACCACTAAGACACCGTGCTGCCCAGAATTTTTCAAACCGAACTAAATCAAAAACGCTTTTGAGGCCTGTGGATACGTTGACAGAACCTTCTGGTAAAACGAGTCCGTGCCTTAAGACACTTTGAACAAAAGAGCTCTTCCTCACCAGCCAGGACGGGCCAAGCTGTCCAACCAGTTCTGACGTTCATTTCATTTCTACTCATGATGGAAACTCAGATTACTGACTCACTGCTATATGCAAAAATGCAAATACACACAAAAAAAAACTCAGTTATTTCACTGTGAAACTCTAAATGTTTAAACCCTGACATGATCATAGATCAGCCATTCGACGGACAGAGATCCACTGTCGAGTCATTAACCACAGAGAACAAAAGACCATCTTGTTAATTACTCACAGTTCTGGATTCTCACCTGTTCAGATCACGTCCAGGTACGTTTGACAACCTTTTGACCTCCAGCCGATGAGGGACAGAGTCTACGTCCTGCTGGGAGCTTTGATCCTGTGATCTGCTCTCACACTCTGATAAACCTCAGTGCCCAAATCTGACAAGGAAACGTCAGTGTGACGTCACCTCTGGGAGAAACCCAACGTCCAGCCAGATTCAACACTGTTGCATTTGTACCACGTGGCCAGCAGAGGGCGGCAATTTAACTCTTCTCAAAAGGTGTTTCATGTGTTTTAAACGACAGCGAATTATTTCAAGGGAGTTTTGGTGGAAAGTAGAGACTTCGTTCAAAGGAGTGCTGATTGGAGTATAAGGAAAATGCACGCACGCACGCACGCACGCACACACACACACACACACACACACACACACACACACACACACACACACACACACACACACACCAGTAAAATCTGGCTCTTCTCTTTCAGGGAAATTCAGTTGTCATCAATCTTCTGTCATTTGATAGCTGCTGTTCAGCTTTTTTCTTTTCTTTTCTTTTTTTTTAATGAACTGTTGTTCATCCTTTTGGACATAAACCTGGAAATGGTATCAAGATATACGAAAAAAAAGTTGTTGCTTTTTAAACTCCTCTTTTGTTTGATTTGCTCAACAAATATTCCCCCTGAAGTGTAGTTGAGTGAGTCGGTTGTGTTATTTCAGTGAAATAATGTGTGTTTGTGTTAAGTTACTTAAAACAGTTATATGGACCCACTTTTTTAGGTAAATCCAAGAAATTTTTTAAAATGCATTTGTAGATTTACCTTGGATAATGTTGTCTGTTAATTTGAACATCGTTTGTTGTTTTACGTTCATAATTGTATTTTTGCTCAGCTGAAACCTCACTTTTAAATTAAATAAATTCATTTAGCTTTAAAAGGGAGAAAACACTATTAAAACAGGGAGACTTGGATTCCATGTTAAATTTTTACTTAATTTATTTTGTAGACCCCAGTCACTGTTTTGTTTAGTTATTTTGTGTTCCTTTTTTAATTAATATTTTGCCTGTTACTTGCTTTAACATTTACTTATGTTTTAATTACTTTATAATTAAGTGTTTGATTCATTTTAATTATTTATTTAGTGTTTTGTATAAAGTATTGTGTAATGTTCTCCAAATAAAATTAATTTAAAAAAAATCTGCTACACTTACATCATGGGTGCAATTTGGTGGGGGGTGGGGGACATGTCTCCCCCACCTTTTCAACCAGGGGGGACAGAATATGGTATGTCCCCCCACCCACCTTCTGACATATATGTGTGTACTTGAAACATGCTAGTAAGTAAGTCCCTTCGGCTGCTCCCTTGTTTGCACTTGGGGTCGCCACAGCAAATCCAAGGTGGATCTGCATGTGGAATTGGCACAGGTTTTACGCCGGATGCCCTTCCTGACGCAACTCCACATTACATGGAGAAATGTGGCAGGGATGGGATTTGAACCCGGAACCTTCCACACTGAAACCAAGTGCATTAACCACTTGGCCACCACCCCTGCTACTTGAAACATGCTAAGCCAGTCTTATTTTTTTCTGCAAGTTTGTATTTTTAGCAGCATTGACTTGTTTACAACACCTGTTTCTTGTTTGTCACATTCGGAATTTTCTGGGACTGCATTTGCCCAGATTTGAAACCAAAAATAGTTGCCTCTAGGGACTAGTGTCTACACATAAGTATCAATGAACCATATGCTAATTTACTAAATTCTGAAAGTTAGAAAATTAAATCAGAAAAGCTATCTGGGACCTCAGAAAGCCCATCTGCAATTATTGCTTGATCTCCAAAATCAGTCTATGCAAGTGAAATTATGTTCAGTATGAGTGTTGTCATTAGTGCCACTTCGAAAATTAAATTCATGATAAGTAATTTATCCTAAACTTATGATCTGTTGTTATTTCAAACTTATGCAAAAACAAATCTTGAGAAAAAAAAATACAGTATGTGATACTTAATAATTATTAAGAGCCTGTTCTTTCATATTTATGAATACATTTTACCACATTGCAGTTGTTTTAATGAAAACTCAACCTATCATTCTTTTTGAGTTCTACACTTGTGGTGACACCTTATTTACACCAGGATGTTAATAAAATCAATGCTGGCTATTCTCAGAATACAGTACTTATATCCACAGTTTCAAATTGCATAAGTCAAATGGTGTCCACTTTATGGTCTTCTCAAAACATTAAAATTACTGTTCTGGATGCTCAGAATGCATCTGAGCTTATCTACAAACCGTTGGCTTCTGGGGGCCTAAAGCGGCCCCCAGACCCCCGGCCTATGGGCTTCGGGCCTGTGGGCCTCGCACTTTGTCCCCCCCCCCCCCCCCCCCCCCCCCCCCCCCCATTTCTAGTTCTAAATTGCGCCCCTTGACTTAGTTCATATTTAAATATCCACATGAACTTCCGGAATGAACTACTTTTCATACAATTATAAAATCAGTCAAAACTTTGCTTATTTGCTAAAACTGCCACAAATAAATGTGAAGTACCACTTTGGCACAGCCCAGTCTCACGCTTTATTTGTGCTCCATCACTTAAATGGGGAGCTTTTTGTGACTTTTTTTTTTAAATTTTACTATTTGTAATCCTCCCCTTTCTCCTAACTCTAACCATAACCCTTATCATAATCCCTCCCCGGTCACCCCACATTTCATGCCCCCGTTCTCGTGATGATATCACAAACCTACACACTGAAAAAAGAACCAATTTAAAAAGTTGTTTCAATTGGTAACACCTGAATGAAATTAGTTGTTTAAACTTAAGTTATAAGTTCGATCAACTCTAACTTACAAACTTAAGTTTAAACAACTTAATTCATTTAGATGTTACCAATTGAAACAATTCAAGTTGGTTCAACTATTCTCTTTTTTCAGTGTAGATTAACTGACTTTTTGTAATGCATCACGAACTGACTGGTTTTTGTAATATATGGAGAATTGGTCAAATTGTATTTCGGAATGGCTTTTGGGAGGAATACTCTAAAAATGAAATGCTATATTTACTTAATGTAGTTATGTCAACTGGTTGCACTAAACCTGGTGGTTGAAATGGGAAACATGATATGCAATAAGGTCAAAGGGGAGAGGATCCTAAACCTGCAAAGTAAAAGCCCACAACAGGCCAGCCACGTTACAGATAGTGTAAAATCCTCCACTATGTGACGCACATCAAGCAGCAGATGGACGGTTGGTTTGGAGCCCCCACCCAGCTGGTTAGTCCCTGATAAAAAGCCAAACCACAGCCGCCGCCACGTCTCCTTCTCTCACTCTGCAGCCTTTATTAACACTTTACTATATCCCTTTGGGATAACAGTGTCATTACTGACATAAGATGGTTGATTAAGATGATTTCCACCTTCATTAGTTCAGTGCAGTAATTAGTCTATGATGCTCTCACAGAAACAAAAAAAGTTAATTGCAGAAACATGGGAAAGTCTGGTTCCTGTGGCTGAAGATATCGGTTCAGATGCACTTCTTAGGTAGGTGATTAACTTCTATACAAATGACACTTTGACATTTTATGTCGATTTACTGGAAAATAAGACATTATCTCTTACTCACTGATGTTAATTATTTAAAAAGGTTTTCACATTTATCATAAAATATAAAATATACATATAAATATTACATAAGATTTTTCATATTTATACATTTATGGTTAAAATCACTATATGCATAAAGATACTGGACTCATGGTTTCAGAATGTGACAGTTTTAAAACGGGTAAATTTACTAGATGTTCACTGATGAAAGGTTTTTTATTATATATATATATAAAATAAAACGTGAACTTTCACCTTGAAAACACAAGCCTGACCTTTAACTCCATCAGAGTGTGTGTGTGTGTGTGTGTGTGTGTGTGTGTGTGTGTGTGTGTGTGTGTGTGTGTGTGTGTGTGTGTGTGTGTGTGTGTGTGTGTGTGTGTGTGTGTTACAACGCTTCGATATAAGTGACTACAAAACAAATGGCCAAAAGCAGAAATATGACCATGAGCTTCAAGTATCATAATTTAAACCAAAATGTTATATTGAATAAATATTATGCTTTGAATTTAATCAATCAATTCAATCAATTGTATTTATATAGAGCCAAATCACAACAAACAGTTGCCCCAAGGCGCTTTATATTGTAAGGCAAGGCCATACAATAATTACGTAAAAACCCCAACGGTCAAAACGACCCCCTGTGAGCAAGCACTTGGCGACAGTGGGAAGGAAAAACTCCCTTTTAACAGGAAGAAACCTCCAGCAGAACCAGGCTCAGGGAGGGGCAGTCTTCTGCTGGGACTGGTTGGGGCTGAGGGGAGAACCAGGAAAAAGACATGCTGTGGAGGGGAGCAGAGATCAATCACTAATGATTAAATGCAGAGTGGTGCATACAGAGCAAAAAGAGAAAGAAACACTCACTGCATCATGGGAACCCCCCAGCAGTCTAAGTCTATAGCAGCATAACTAAGGGATGGTTCAGGGTCACCTGATCCAGCCCTAACTATAAGCTTTAGCAAAAAGGAAAGTTTTAAGCCTAATCTTAAAAGTAGAGAGGGTGTCTGTCTCCCTGATCTGAATTGGGAGCTGGAGGAAGTAAATGCATGAATTAGTTTTTCAGTATCTGAGACAAGACCTTTCTAATTTTAGAGATATTGCGTAAATGCAAAAAAGCAGTCCTACATATTTGTTTAATATGCGCATTGAATGACATATCCTGATAAAAAATGACTCCAAGATTTCTCACAGTATTACTAGAGGTCAGGGTAATGCCATCCAGAGTAAGGATCTGGTTAGACACCATGTTTCTAAGATTTGTGGGGCCAAGTACAATAACTTCAGTTTTATCTGAGTTTAAAAGCAGGAAATTAGAGGTCATCCATGTCTTTATGTCTGTAAGACAATCCTGCAGTTTAGCTAATTGGTGTGTGTCCTCTGGCTTCATGGATAGATAAAGCTGGGTATCATCTGCGTAACAATGAAAATTTAAGCAATGCCGTCTAATAATACTGCCTAAGGGAAGCATGTATAAAGTGAATAAAATTGGTCCTAGCACAGAACCTTGTGGAACTCCATAATTAACCTTAGTCTGTGAAGAAGATTCCCCATTTACATGAACAAATTGTGATCTATTAGATAAATATGATTCAAACCACCGCAGTGCAGTGCCTTTAATACCTATGGCATGCTCTAATCTCTGTAATAAAATTTTATGGTCAACAGTATCAAAAGCAGCACTGAGGTCTAACAGAACAAGCACAGAGATGAGTCCACTGTCTGAGGCCATAAGAAGATCATTTGTAACCTTCACTAATGCTGTTTCTGTACTATGATGAATTCTAAAACCTGACTGAAACTCTTCAAATAGACCATTCCTCTGCAGATGATCAGTTAGCTGTTTTACAACTACCCTTTCAAGAATTTTTGAGAGAAAAGGAAGGTTGGAGATTGGCCTATAATTAGCTAAAATAGCTGGGTCAAGTGATGGCTTTTTAAGTAATGGTTTAATTACTGCCACCTTAAAAGCCTGTGGTACATAGCCAACTAATAAAGATAGATTGATCATATTTAAGATCGAAGCATTAAATAATGGTAGGGCTTCCTTGAGCAGCCTGGTAGGAATGGGGTATAATAGACATGTTGATGGTTTGGATGAAGTAACTAATGAAAATAACTCAGACAGAACAATCGGAGAGAAAGAGTCTAACCAAATACCGGCATCACTGAAAGCAGCCAAAGATAACGATACGTCTTTGGGATGGTTATGAGTAATTTTTTCTCTAATAGTTAAAATTTTATTAGCAAAGAAAGTCATGAAGTCATTACTAGTTAAAGTTAAAGGAATACTCAGCTCAATAGAACTCTGACTCTTTGTCAGCCTGGCTACAGTGCTGAAAAGAAACCTGGGGTTGTTCTTATTTTCTTCAATTAGTGATGAGTAGTAAGATGTACTAGCTTTACGGAGGTTTTTTTTATAGAGCAACAGACTCTTTTTCCAGGCTAAGTGAAGATCTTCTAAATTAGTGAGACGCCATTTAAGCACGTTAAGAGTTTAAGATTTAATTTTAATCAATCAATCAATCAATCAACTTTTTTTTTATATAGCGCCAAATCACAACAAACAGTTGCCCCAAGGCGCTCTATATTGTAAGGCAAGGCCATACAATAATTATGAAAAACCCCAACGGTCAAAACGACCCCCTATGAGCAAGCACTTGGCTACAGTGGGAAGGAAAAACTCCCCCTTAACAGGAAGAAACCTCCAGCAGAACCAGGCTCAGGGAGGGGCAGTCTTCTGCTGAGACTGGTTGGGGCTGAGGGAAAGAACCAGGAAAAAGACATGCTGTGGAGGGGGGCAGAGATCGATCACTAATGATTAAATGCAGAGTGATGCATACGGAGCAAAAAGAGAAAGAAACAGTGCATCATGGGAACCCCCCCACAGTCTACGTCTAAAGCAGCATAACCAAGGGATGGTCCAGGGTCACCTGATCCAGCCCTAACTATAAGACTTAGCGAAAAGGAAAGTTTTAAGCCTAATCTTAAAAGTAGAGAGGGTATCTGTCTCCCTGATCTGAATTGGGAGCTGGTTCCACAGGAGAGGAGCCTGAAAGCTGAAGGCTCTGCCTCCCATTCTACTCTTACAAACCCTAGGAACTACAAGTAAGCCTGCAGTCTGAGAGCGAAGCGCTCTAATGGGGTAATATGGTACTACGAGGTCCCTAAGATAAGATGGGACCTGATTATTCAAAACCTTATAAGTAAGAAGAAGAATTTTAAATTCTATTCTAGAATTAACAGGAACCCAATTTTAAGAAGCGCAACATTGTTCCTTGTGATCTACAATGAAGTAAGATAAAGAGCTAACGCTGCTTTCTGTTACCAAAGACATAAAGATCAACAATAGAAGTATGACCTTAAGATTCAAACATTGTCATGTATCCCCACATATATTTATTTATTTATTTATTTTATTTGAAGTGAGCCATTTGAGAAGCTTAGCTTTGTGTTTTGAGGATTAGCATTGATCCTTAGAATTTAATAAAAAGCAAGTAACAGCAGCAGTGTGACATTCAGATTCAGTGGCGTCATTATTTCCAGTAGATAGGGTTAATGGGTAAGTGTGGTTTCATTTGTAAGGTACAGGGATAACATTGTTTCCTATCACCCATAACCTAGCAAAATGTAAAGCCTGAAAGTGGCAGTATGACCTTGAGCATCCATGGTATCCTACTTTTTCAAAAGTTGCTTCTTCTGTGTGAATTCTAAAGCTTGATTTGTGAAGCAGATGTTTTCTTTCTCCACTGACTTAGCAAAACTTAAAAATAAAGCACAAGTATGTCCATGAGCATCAAACATCATAATTAATCCAAAAATACAGAGCTGTAGTCATATGTAAAGCTCAGGTTTGTTTGTTTTTTTCTGTTTGTGTCTGAGGGGAAAAAAGATTATCACAGCAGTATGACCTTGAGCATCAGTAGAGCCCTTATTTTCAAAAGATAGCTTTCATGACTGATTTCAAAAGCACGGTTTGATTTGTAAGGCAGAGGGTTACCACTGCTTAATGTTACACTGACAAAGATCCAAGATCTTGCAAAGATCCAAAACTGCAGCAAGACCTTGAGCTTCAATAAGTAATCTAAAGATATATTTAGTCTTTCAATCCCAAACTGGAATTAATGTCTCTTCCCTCCACAGGATGTTTGTGACGTGTCCAGGTAGTAAGACATACTTCTCCCATCTTGACATCAGTCCACGCTCACGCCACATGCTGTCCCACGGTAGAAAGATAGTCCAGGCCATAGCTGAAGGTGCCAAAGACATCAGCCAGCTGACAGTCACGCTCTCTCGTCTGCAGACCCTGCATGCCTACCAACTACGGATCGACCCCTGGAACTTCAAGGTTGCTAATTTTGATTTCAGCATCATTCTAATGAGAGATTCTTAAATACTTCAGTATTTAAAGTGTGATGCTGTCACTTTATAAGAACAATGGAAGGGCACTCAGAGAGTACACACACACACACACACACACACACACACAAGCATATATATATATATATATATATATATATATATATATATATATATATATATATATATATATATATATACGAGGGCTGTCAATAAAGTTACGGTCCTTTTTATTTTTTTCAAAAACTATATGGATTTCATTCATATGTTTTTACGTCAGACATGCTTGAACCCTCGTGCGCATGCGTGAGTTTTTCCACGCCTGTCGGTGACGTCATTCGCCTGTGAGCACTCCTTGTGGGAGGAGTCGTCCAGCCCCTCGTCGGAATTCCTTTGTCTGAGAAGTTGCTGAGAGACTGGCGCGTTGTTTGATCAGAATTTTTTCTAAACCTGTGAGACACATCGAAGTGGACACGGTTCGAAAATTAAGCTGGTTTTCAGTGAAAATTTTAACAGCTGATGAGAGATTTTGAGGTGATTCTGTCGCTTTAAGGACTTTTCACGGTGCGAGACGTCGCTCAGCGCTCTCAGGCGGCGTCATCAGCCTGTTCAAGCTGAAAACCTCCACATTTCAGGCTCTATTGATCCAGGACGTCGTGAGAGAACAGAGAAGTTTCAGAAGAAGTCGGTTTCAGCATTTTATCCGGATATTCCACTGTTAAAGGAGATTTTTTTAATGAAAGACGTGCGGACGGGTCCGCGCGTCGGGACGCAGCCGACGCGGTGCGGCGGCACAGGAAAAACACCTCCGTGTTGATAACCATTTGTAAAATCCAGGTGGCTTTTGATGGCTTTCAGTGGAGTGAGTATATGAGAAATTGTTTAACAGGCAGGACATGTTCCAACTTGTCCTTAAGGCTTTCAACAGAGGTGTTTTTCCTGTGGCGGAGCGTCGCGGCGGCTGCGTCCCGACGCGCGGACCCGTCCGCACGTCTTTCATTAAAAAAATCTCCTTTAACAGTGGAATATCCGGATAAAATGCTGAAACCGACTTCTTCTGAAACTTCTCTGTTCTCTCACGACGTCCTGGATCAATAGAGCCTGAAATGTGGAGGTTTTCAGCTTGAACAGGCTGACGACGCCGCCTGAGAGCGCAGCGCGACGTCTCGCACCGTGAAAAGTCCTTAAAGCGACAGAATCACCTCAAAATCTCTCATCAGCCGTTAAAATTTTCACTGAAAACCAGCTTAATTTTTCGAACCGTGTCCACTTCGATGTGTCTCACAGGTTTAGAAAAAATTTTGATCAAACAACGCGCCAGTCTCTCAGCAACTTCTCAGACAAAGGAATTCCGACGAGGGGCTGGACGACTCCTCCCACAAGGAGTGCTCACAGGCGAATGACGTCACCGACAGGCGTGGAAAAACTCACGCACGCGCACGAGGGTTCAAGCATGTCTGACGTAAAAACATATGAATGAAATCCATATAGTTTTTGAAAAAAATAAAAAGGACCGTAACTTTATTGACAGCCCTCGTATATATATATATATATATATATATATATATATATATATATATATGAAATTGGACAATCCTGGAATTTAGCCTTGGGATTAACAATCTGTATTATGTGTTTGCAGCAGTATTTTTGACAACATCTGGATCGGCACAAAGTTTCACTTGTTTTAAATGGATTATGTACATGAAAGGTTGTTATTAGCTACAGTTTATAATTTTTACACACACAGACTGAAAACTTTTACGTGTAATCCTGTGACAGACAGAAGGTCTTGGTGGAAGTCGTCATGCTGCCAAGGCGCCAAACTGGGATGTGGAGTTGGAATCATTTGACTTTCTTATGGAAATATGGAAGCATTTTAATTATTTCTCTGCAAGTCTCCATGGAACTTTGCATTTGATTTGATCTTGTCAAAAGAAAGAACACAACAAATTTTGGTGCTGGTCGGGATCGTTGTGTGGATTCTGAATCTAAATTTGTCAACAGTTCACATCAGTTTTTCAAAAAGGAATCCACTGATCTTTGTGAAACCTGTCAAACAACGATTATGATCAGTCATAGTTAGTGATATATTCCTAGTAATGTACAGTTTATGAACAAGATCCAATAAAATTTGTTAATGTTGTTAATCTGTTGCAAAACACCAGGAGCTCTGATTAGTTTTACTGTAAATCAATGAATCATTGTGTCTATAAAATTCTAATCCCGGATTGTTACAAATCTGGGAGTTATCTTTAAATTGTTCAATCATAAAAAAAATTAATAAATACATGTAAAAAAAATCAGCCAAAAAACAAAAACAAACAAAAAACAGTGTCTTTAAATACAGTGTCTTTAAAAACTGGTTTACAGGTGTTAAAAATCAGCTGCTAAAAGACCTCATCTGATACACGTTTTAAAACTGATTTATTATGTTTTGAATTGATCTACTCTTCACCTAGAAGATCGTGTCACTGTTTTAACCAGATTTTAACTATTGTTAATCATATTTATTTATTTACTTACTTAATTAATTTTCTTATTTATTTTATTTATTTATTTACAACTTTATTTTTTTAATGCCTTATTTTGTTTATTTATTTATTTGATTACTTACTTGTATTTACGGCCCATCCAGAAAGTATTCACAGCACTTCAGTTTTTTTTTTACACATTGTCTCTGTACATTGCTGCATTCATCTTTCCCTCAATCCTGACTAGTCTCCCAGGTCCTGCTGCTGAAAAACATCCCCACAGCATGATGCTGCCACCACCATGCTTCACTGTAGGGATGGTGCCTGGTTTCCTCCAAACATGACACCAAAGAGTTCAATCTTTGTCTCATCAGACCAGAGAATTTTGTTTCTCATGGTCTGAGAGTCCTTCAGGTGCCTTTGGGCAAAGTCCAGGTGGGCTGCCATGTGCCATTTACTAAGGAGTGGCTTCTGTATGGCCACTCTGCCATACAGGCCTGATAGCTGGATTGCTGCAGAGATGGTTGTCGTTCTGGAAGGTTCTCCTCTCTCCACAGAGGAATGTTGGAGCTCTGTCAGAGTGATCATTGGGTTCTTGATCACCTTCTCCCTGATCGCTCAGTTTAGACGGGCGGCCAGCTCTAGGAAGAGTCATGGTGGATCCAAATGTTTTCCATTGACAGATGATGGAGGCCACTGTGCTCATTGGGACGTTTAAAGCAGCAGAAATATTTCTGTACCCTTCCACAGATTTGTGCCTCCAGACATTCCTGTCTTGGAGGTCTACAGAGAAGTCCTTTGACTTCATGCTTGGTTTGTGCTCTGTCAACTGTGGGACCTTATATGTAGACGGGTGTGTGCATGTCGTTCCAGATCATGTCCAGTCAACTGAATTTACCCCAGGTGGACTCTAGTTAAGCTGTAGAAACATCTCAAGGATGATCAGTGGAAACAGGAGGCACCTGAGCTCAGTTTTTAGCTTCATGGCAAAGGCTGTGAATACTTATGTACGTGTGATTTCTAAAGCCCCCGTCACACATAGCAAGAATGTGCAGGAACCATGCCCGACACTGCAAATATTACCATAATCCGACGCAGTTGCATTATTACCATAATCCGACACAGTTGCATTATTACCATAATCCGACGCAGTTGGAAAAGGGGCGTGGTCAGCAGTGTCAGAACGCATCAGATGACCTCGTCCACACCTGTACAATGGCATCCAAAGCGCATGTGGACAATAAGTAGATGGCACAGACTGCTGTCAGACGGCTATAAAAGGCGTTGACGACTGCCTGATGTCCAAACGTCTGGATGGCAAACATGGGACTGGAGTGGGAGGGAGCGCTGTGTTCCTCACACGCACGTGCACGCGAGTGTGCAGCGCGCGTGTGTGCAAGGCACACTTCATTCTGCGTGATTCTGGCTATGTGTGACGGGGATATTAGTGTTTTTATAAATTTGCAAAAAATCTAAAAAAAAAAAAAAATTCACATTGTCATTATGGAGTATTGTGAGTCGAATTTTGAGGGGGAAAAAATTCAACCATTTTGGAATAAGGCTGTAATATAACAAAATGTGGAAAAACTGAAGTTCTTAAGACTTTCCAGCTGCACTGTATTTATCAATCAATCAATCAATCAATTTTTTTATATAGCGCCAAATCACAACAAACAGTTGCCCCAAGGCGCTTTATGTTGTAAGGCAAGGCCATACAATAATTATGTAAAACCCCAACGGTCAAAACGACCCCCTGTGAGCAAGCACTTGGCTACAGTGGGAAGGAAAAACTCCCTTTTAACAGGAAGAAACCTCCAGCAGAACCAGGCTCAGGGAGGGGCAGTCTTCTGCTGGGACTGGTTGGGGCTGAGGGAGAGAACCAGGAAAAAGACATGCTGTGGAGGGGAGCAGAGATCGATCACTAATGATTAAATGCAGAGTGGTGAATACAGAGCAAAAAGAGAAAGAAACACTCAGTGCATCATGGGAACCCCCCAGCAGTCTAAGTCTATAGCAGCATAACTAAGGGATGGTTCAGGGTCACCTGATCCAGCCCCAACTATAAGCTTTAGCAAAAAGGAAAGTTTTAAGCCTAATCTTAAAAGTAGAGAGGGTGTCTGTCTCCCTGATCTGAATTGGGAGCTGGTTCCACAGGAGAGGAGCCTGAAAGCTGAAGGCTCTGCCTCCCATTCTACTCTTACAAACCCTAGGAACTACAAGTAAGCCTGCAGTCTGAGAGTGAAGCGCTCTATTGGGGTGATATGGTACTATGAGGTCCCTAAGATAAGATGGGACCTGATTATTCAAAACCTTATAAGTAAGAAGAAGAATTTTAAATTCTATTCTAGAATTAACAGGAAGCCAATGAAGATAGGCCAATATGGGTGAGATATGCTCTCTCCTTCTAGTCCCCGTCAGTACTCTAGCTGCAGCATTTTGAATTAACTGAAGGCTTTTTAGGGAACTTTTAGGACAACCTGATAATAATGAATTACAATAGTCCAGCCTAGAGGAAATAAATGCATGAATTAGTTTTTCAGCATCACTCTGAGACAAGACCTTTATGATTTTAGAGATATTGCGTAAATGCAAAAAAGCAGTCCTACATATTTGTTTAATATGCACATTGAATGACATATCCTGATCAAAAATGACTCCAAGATTTCTCACAGTATTACTAGAGGTCAGGGTAATGCCATCCAGAGTAAGCATCTGGTTAGACACCATGTTTCTAAGATTTGTGGGGCCAAGTACAATAACTTCAGTTTTATCTGAGTTTAAAAGCAGGAAATTAGAGGTCATCCATGTCTTTATGTCTGTAAGACAATCCTGCAGTTTAGCTAATTGGTGTGTGTCCTCTGGCTTCATGGATAGATAAAGCTGGGTATCATCTGCGTAACAATGAAAATTTAAGCAATACCGTCTAATAATACTGCCTAAGGGAAGCATGTATAAAGTGAATAAAATTGGTCCTAGCACAGAACCTTGTGGAACTCCATAATTAACTTTAGTCTGTGAAGAAGATTCCCCATTTACATGAACAAATTGTAATCTATTAGACAAATATGATTCAAACCACCGCAGCGTAGTGCCTTTAATACCTATATTTATTCACACCTTATTTTATTTATTTATTTACCTACTCATTTTATTTATTTATTTACTTACTTTTATTTACTCATTTTCACCAACAGATAAATCGCTGAACAGACAGGGCCAACATATAATAAATAAAATATATAACCACATCACAGACATAAAATTAATACAGACATTACATCACGGAGGCCAGCAGTTCTTCTGAGTCCCTTTAAGTCCAACCACCAGTCCACAGCCACACAGCTCATCCCATACTTCCCTATCCTGAGCCAAGTCCTTTAATTCTTCCTGAAGTCTGAGAAAGAAGGTCAATTGTTCCTTTCTGTAAATTTCCTTAACTATTTCTATCCACTGTGATTGTTGAAGATTTGTTTAGCCATTTCTTGTTTTTTTTTTTGTTTGTTTTTTTTTACCTGCTGATAGTCATATCTGTGACAGACAGCTGTCATGCCTTTGGAGTCCAACAGCTGCATTACTCAAATAGATAAAAGCCAAATCAAAGATCAGTCTGAAGGTTGATTATTGATTATTGGCTTTACCTGTGTTACCACAGCCAACCAGTAGGAAGTCATTTTAGGACAGTCACAGAAAATATGAATATCCATCACTGACCATGTTCAGGTTTATCACTCTGTAACGTTTTTACAATCTGACTTAGAACAAACCTTAATATGAATTCTCTCCAGAAACATTAGCTTGAGGTTTTAGACTGTGTTCTACGCCAGATTTAAACTATTTTACCCGAACACCAAAACCAAAATAAGATCAGAATCAGAAATTCATTTGCCATTAGTCTGCAGGAATAAGTAAGTAAAATAACTCATAAATAAATCTAAAATAATCTTGTGAGATAGCAACACAGTGGTGCAGCAGATAAATCCATTTTATCAGGAAAATACGCAAGTTAGACAAAGAAACATGAAATTTGTTGCACATCTTCTCCTCAGGCTATTAGTCCACAGATTTACTGGATAGCCACTGAAAATTTCAAGATGGCCGCCTTTTTTCAAGCTGGCCACCAATCAAGTTGTTATCACACAGGTTATGTGCTTCTGGTCATGTGTTTATGAATTTTTGTTGGTTTTATATAGCCTATGCAATGTCAATGGACAAGAGCGTTATGTATTTTTGCTAAAAATTTGATTTAGCATATATGAACAAAGATGGCAGCCAAAATCCTTTGCCATTTCTCATATTTCAGTCAAAACAAAAAGTGCTCTTTTTATAAAAGTTTGTTAAATGTGAGAATGTTCTATGTCTCGTAAGTCATTGTAACACATACCTTTGTGGCTATTAATTCAAGTCTATATACAATTTAGATTGTGGTGTTAGTGATACATTTAGTTTGAAGGAGTGAATGTCAGCACACAACCACGGCACACTGGTGACTTCACTGCTGTGAAACTTAGCATGGGGTTCAGTGTCAGCTAATCCTGCTTTACTAATGCTTCCCCTAGCTTTACTAACTCCAATATGGTGCAATAGTACTAGTTTTAGTGTAGTTTAGCTTAGTTTAGTGTCCCAAATGCTGTCTAAGAGCCCAGGACAGGGTTTGAATGCTTAATTGAGTTTTTTTTTTTTCACATGTGAACACAGAAATTGACCAAAATTGGTACAATCGGCGGCCATCTTGAAAAAAATGGCAGCCATATTGAAATTTTGTGTGGCTGTCCAAACTTTTCAAGAGTGGGTCTTAATGAGCAATTGTACCAAATTTTATAATTCTTTAACAAACTGAAATATTTTTCTGCTTATCTGCTGCACTACAATACAAATATGAGAATATAAAAATAAACATATTATTGATGATAATTCAGCATGCAGTGGTGCAGTGGCCTCTTGTGGCATTCTGTGGTGAACCAAACATATTTAAACTAGATTAAACCAAGCGGCCTGTTACCAACGCTGTGAGTGTATAGTACAGCCAGTACTCAGTGCCTTGTGGCCGCAGCGACCCTGGGTTCGAATTCAGGACTATTCAGGACTCCAAGACTGGAGCTGAAGACCCAATCCTCCCCCACCAACTGGTGCTGTCCTGGATGTCTGTGTGGACTTAATAACTCTCAAACATTTGATGTTCCTCTGTATTGTTAAAAATGTTTTTATTAGTATGACCTAAGCAGTTGGTCTAGGGGCACCGCCAGGGCTTTTGGGCCCCATGATCTCACTAGGCCACCTCCCATATTATTTTGTCAGTATTATAACTGTATTTGGGGCCTCTCTGGGCCCCTGTCAGTCATGGACCCCTTGTCCTTATTCTCCTCTTTGCGGCACCCCTGAGTGGGTCACCCCTTTGAGTCTGGTCTGCTTGAGGTTTCTTCCTCAGTATCATCAGATGTAGTTTTTCCTTACCACTGTTGCTTGTGTGCTTGCCCTCGGGGTTGGTAAAGTTACACCTTACTTGTGTGAAGCTCCTTGAGGCAACTTCGCTGTGGTTTGCTGCTGTATAAATGAAATGAAAATGTTACAGCATGAATATTATCGATGATTAAACAGTTGTTTAAAAACAAACCAAAAAAAAGAGTTTAAACCAGTCAACCAAATAACCAGTTGCTTGTTTAAATGTAAAACTCTGTCAGCCTTGATATTCCATCCTTCTCCACGACTGATGGTTTTCTGACCGCTGCATCGTGATTGGTGGTGCAAAACGCCAAATGGGGCTGGTTGGAGCACTTCCTGTGTTCTCTGAGTGCACTTCCTGTAGCCATGCGTAACTGTTGTGGTGCTCTCTGCAGATATTCTCTCACTGTGTCCTCATCAGCCTGGCCTGTCACCTGGGTGAGCGCTTCACGCCTGTCATGCATGCAGCCATGGACAAGTACCTGTCAGCTTTCGTCGCCGTGCTCGCTGAGAAGTATCGATGAGACGGGACGCGTTCCCTTACGTCAGACACTTCTGTAGTTTTTTGGGGTTTTTGTTATAATAATAAACACCTACTCACACTTGATTCCTTGTTGTGTTGTGTATTAATTAGTGTGTAAACGTTTTTTGGCATGCAAGATGTTGGGTACAAATTTTGGGGGGATTTTTCTTCATTGGTGGGTCAACTGAACTCAAAACAGTAAATGCTACTAATTTGGAAAGGTGTCAGACATCTGATGCATATCTTAATATAAATGTACAACTACAACCCCAATTCCAATGAAGTTGGGACGTTGTGTAAAATGTAAATAAAAACAGAATACAATGATTTGCAAATCCTCTTCAACCTATATTCAATTGAATTCACCACAAAGACAAGATATTTAATGTTCAAACTGATAAACTTTATTGTTTTTGTGCAAATATTTGCTCATTTTGAAATGGATGCCTGCAACACGTTTCAAAAAAGCTGGGACAGTGGTATGTTTACCGCTGTGTTACATCACCTTTCCTTCTAACAATACTCAATAAGCGTTTGGGAACTGAGGACACTAATTGTTGAAGCTTTGTAGGTGGAATTCTTTCCCATTCTTGCTTGATGTACGACTTCAGTTGTTCAACAGTCTGGGGTCTCCGTTGTCGTATTTTGCGCTTCATAATGCGCCACACATTTTCAATGTGACACACATTTGGACTGCAGCCAGGCCAGTCTAGTACCTGCACTCTTTTACTACGAAGCCACGCTGTTGTAACACGTGCAGAATGTGGCTTGGCATTGTCTTGCTGAAATAAGCAGGAACGTCCCTGAAAAAGACGTTGCTTGGATGGCAGCATGTGTTGCTCCAAAACCTAGATGTACCTTTCAGCATTGATGGTACCATCACAGATGTGTAAGTTGCCCATACCATGGACACTAACACACCCCCCATCACAGATGCTGACTTTTGAACTTAACGCTGGTAACAATCTAGATGGTCTTTTTCCTCTTTTGTCCGGAGGACACAACGTCCATGATTTCCAAAAACAATTTGAAATGTGGACTCATCAGACCACAGCACACTTTTCCACTTTGCGTCTGTCCATTTTAAATGAGCTCGGGTCCAGAGAAGACGGCGGTGATTCTGGATGTTGTTGATGGATGGCTTTCACTTTGCATGGTAGAGTTTTAACTTGCACTTGTAGATGTAGTGACGAACTGTGTTAACTGACACTGGTTTTCTGAAGTGTTCCTGAGCCCAGGCGGTAAGATCCTTTACACAATGATGTCGGTTTTTAATGTAGTGTCGCCTGAGGGACTGAAGGTCACGAGCATTCAGTGTTGGTTTTCGGTCTTGCCGCTTACATGTACAAAGTTCTCCAGATTCTCTGAATCTTCTGATTATATTATGGACTGTAGATGATAGAATCCCTAAATTCCTTGTAATTGAACGTTGATAAATATTGTTCTTAAACTGTTGGACTATTTTTTCACTCAGTTGTTCACAAAGCGGTGATCCTCGCCACATCTTTCCTTGTGAATGGCTGAGCCTTTTGGGGATGCTCCTTTTATACCCAATCATGACACTCACCTGTTTCCAGTTAACCTGTTCACCTGTGGAATGTTCCAAACAGGTGTTCTCTGAGCATTCATCAGCTTTCCAAGTCTTTTGTTGCCCCTGTTCCAGCTTTTTTGAAATGTGTTGCAGGCATCTATTTCAAAATGAGCAAATATTTGCACAAAAAAATAAAGTTTTTCAGTTTGAACATTAAATATCTTGTCTTTGTGGTGTATTCAATTAAATATAGGTTGAAGAGGATTTGCAAATCATTGTATTCTGTTTTTATTTACATTTTACACAATGTCCCAATTTCATTGGAATTGGGGTTGTAAATATACATCTGTCTGTAATGGTGGTTTTCACTCTGTATGACTTCATCACATGACTTCTGCGTGATGTCATTTGAAGTCAATCATACCAATCAAACACAAATATTTTGCTGATCAATATGTGCTTTAGATTTGCCATCTAGGCTTTTTAGTTGTTGAGATATACCCACAAAAGCTGTTTTTTCAGACCTAGTTTTCTTTGACCATTGACCAAACTAATTCAAAAATCTAATCACCTCTAGATATCTATTCATGTTGTATTCCCACCAAGTTTGAAGAAAATTCATCCAACCTTTTTTTAATCTTGTCTACAGACACACAGACACAAAAATGCTAGTGAAAACAATACCCTGCTCACCACTTCAGGGTTTACCTGGATGTCAAAGAACTTGTCATTCCCTCTTCATGGTGGCTGTTCCTCGTGGTAGTCTCTCTTGTTCACCTTTAGGAAAGATACCCATCACCTGTCACAAAAAAATCCACCGGTCCAGATGGCATCTCTGCAATGCTTATAAAAGCATGTGCAGAAGAATTGGCCCCTGCTTGGTGTCCTGTCTTCCAGCAGTCTGTAGACCTTCATACTGTACCAACCCTCTGGAAAAGATCCATTATTGTTCCAATTGCCAAAAAATTGTGCTCATCTGGAAACAATGACTATAGGCCAATAGCTTTAACATCTGTTGTAAGCAAGTGCTTCGAAAAGATTATGCTATCTTTCCTCAAGACGGATGTTAATCCTGTACTTGACCCACTCCAATTTGCTTATAGGCAGGGTAGAGGCATTGATGATGCCATCAACAGCTTAACCCACCTTTCACTTAAGCACTTGGAAGATCCTACTGCATATGCACGGATTTTATTGGTTGATTTCAGTTCAGCCTTTAATACATTACAACCATACCTGTTACTGTCTAAGTTAAAGGAAATGAATGTTAACCCATTTTTAATTAGATGGTATCATTCTTTTTTAACTAATAGATTACAACAAGTCAGAGTTAACCGAGCTCTTTCGGTACTCAAATCATCAAGCACAGGTGCACCACAAGGCTGTGTCAGTTCTCCTGTTCTCTTCACTCTTTATACTAATAACTGTACAAATAACTACTGTAATAACTTTGTTTTTAAATTTTCTGATGACACAGCCATTTTGAGCCTACTGCACAAAGACTCAAGTCCAACAAAGTACTTCTCTGAAGTGAAACACTTTGTGCAGTGGTGTGATGACAACCACTTGGTTTTAAATGTTAATAAAACCAAGGAAATGATTCTGGATCCAAGGACTGTTGGGGACCATACTCCTGTGGTCATACATGGTACTCCTATTGACCAGGTCAGCTCATACAAGTACTTGGGGCTGCACATAGACAATACTCTCAGCTGGACTGTACATGTGGACAGTTTGTGTTCTCGACTCCATCAGAGACTTTATTTTCTTCGTAGACTTCGTTTGTATGGTGTCAATCAAAAAATAATGTTGTTGTTTTACCAGGCAGTGTTAGACAACCTAGTCAGATATGGCATGACTGCCTGGTACGGCAACCTCTCTGTACAACTTAAAACAAAACTTAACAGACAAATTGATAATGCAGTGAAGATAACTGGAAAGAAATAATATCAGTCCCTCAGCTCACTCTATGAAGAGTCTGTCTTGAAAGCAGCTCAGAGGATATTGATGGATTCAGCTCATGTCCTTCACACAGAGTACACTCTCCTTCCCTCTGGGAGAAGGTATAGAGTCCCTCGGAGCAGACTGAATAGACTCAAAAATTAATTCGTCCCCATGTCCATCAAATTGCTAAACAATAATGTCTAAAACTGGAATTGTGCAATACTGATGGTGTTTCTCCTGACTTCCTGTCATGTTAATTTGTTATGGATGTGGTTGTGTTTTTACTTGTATCTGTTTGTTTTCCTTTTGTAAAGGCACTTAGCATGAGTCCAAGACAAATTTCCCTGAGGGGACAATAAAGTGTATCGTATCGTATCGTACCCTCGGGGTAACACTTTTCATTTGTTTATTTTATTTTTGTCTGTTTGTCTGATTATGAACAGCCTGGAGCCCACAATTTTCCATATATCATTAAGAAATTTTTACTTAAGATTCATATCCTCATAGGTAAGAACTGATTCAATTTTCAAGGTCATAGGCCAAAAGTCAAAGTCAGGAAAAATCGTGGAAAATTGTAAAATTCCCTATCTTTAATACTGAACGAATTTTCAAAAAATCAATCACTCTGCCAAAAAAAGATCAAATTTCTTTCATATTTGAAAGCATTAAGTAGGATGGTATCCTTTATTGACTGACAAAGTTTGATCCAGATCTGATCCAGATTACAGATTTTGTGCCCATTTAAATTTGACATTGAAAACCCCATTTAATGTATATTTTCAAGATTCAAAGCTTTTATTGTCATATGCACAGTAAAGAAACATGTTTCCCTGTGCAATGAAATTCTTACTTTGCTGCCCACACTGGATGCCCAAATATATATATAGATAACCAAGTAAAAAATATCTAAGTGGGGGGAAAAATGAAATAACATAAAATAAGCATGCTGATAAGAACAATAGAATATAACAAGCAATGTATAAAAATGTAATAATGTAATAAAAAGAACTATACACTGTAAGAAGGAAAATATAAAATATGCTTGTGTAATGGCCTACATGATATGTACATGATATTGCATCAGTGTGCAACATTCACTGTTTTGTGCAACATTCAGCAGTAAATGGTTTCGTGCAATTTAGTGCAACTGAGCCAATGGATTCAAGTTAACAGGTATTGTAGTGGAATAGAATAGTGTCCGTAATATAGTAAAGTGTCCAATAGAAGATTAAGTGATGAGTGATGGGGGGTTCTGTCCTTAAAGGGGGGGGGGGGGGGTGTTCAGCTGTTTAACAGTCTAATGGCTGTGGGAAAGAAGGAGTTCTTGAACCTGCTGGTTCTGCATCTCACAGTCCTGAACCTGCGGCCTGAGCAGAGGAGTGTGAATAGTCCATGTTGGGGGTGAGTGGGGTCTTTGATGATGGAGACAGCTCTCCTGTGGACTCTGCGGTGGTAGATGCTTTGCAGAGAGGGTTGTGGGGTCCTGGATTCACATCTAATTTATCTTGTGAAAAGCCACTTCTAACACGACTTTGACCTTGAAATTTTTGTCCAAAGTAAAAATTTGTGGAATTGGAAACCAGTGTTGGCAGAGGTTTGTGCTCTAGCGTGATGCTCTAGTTTTAATTTGTAATGATGGAAATCCCGATATTTGCATACATTTATGTGACATGAGAATGAGAACGGACCTTGAACTGTGAACCTTCATACTGGAAACATCCATTCGATCACTCATATTACTAAACTGAAGCCCTTAAGTGGAAAACCTCTGAGATGAAGTAAAATTCCTAAATTGCTTCAAAATCTTTGAAATGGTGCATGATCATTTCAAATTAATCTCAAAGGGCTCCCTGTAAAATAATTAATCCAATTAAATTACAACACCTTGGTCATGCGTATTTACGCACGATGAAAGAAAAACGAACAAACAAGGTTTTATTCAGTCACCTTTATTGGTTTATGAAAGGAGACGTCTTTTAGAGCAGGTGAGGTCTCCGTCGGATGTCTGGTTATGAGGCTGCATGTTTAGTGGTACTGCTTGCTCAGAGCGGACACAACCACACCCATGAACTTCTGCAGGGCTGCCTGTACTTCTGGAGTGAAGTTTACACCCATTTTGGCAGCGATGACGATGGAGAGGCAGTCAGAAAGCAGCTACGGACACAGATGGGGAAGTAAGAGATATTAAAGGACCCGCTGATTTATATGTTGTATATATGTATTTATATGTTCAGATTTTTTTTTATTATTATTAGCTGATCGGATTCTGCGCAGAAGCTCGCCACATTCTGTGCGTTCCTCCACCCACCTCCCCCCCCCAAAAAAACAACGAACACTGAGGGGTTAAAGGTTTACCTTGAAGTTGTCGGGGTCAACGTGCAGCTCTTCTGAGTGCAGCTTGCTCAGGTCTTTGTAACATTCCTTGATGTTATCCATGTTCTTCAGGGCCAGGTCCACGCCGTGCAGCACCTTTGCGCCATGATCTAAGACTTTCTGGTTGGCCAGGATGGCCTCGGCGTTGTACAGGTTGCCAAATCCGGCGAAGTAACGCTGAGTCCATGGATACACGATCAAGCACCTGCAAGGGAACGAGCACGATGAGTTTTGCTTTGACGCACGAGATTTTCTTGGTTCGCTTTTACGCACGAGCTTTTTTTTTTTGTTTTTTGTTTTTTGTTTTTTTTTTTTTGGTTAATCTGATGGGTTCCGTACCTGGTCAGAGCTTTGCCGCCGATGTCATTGTAGTCAAGGCCCTTAAAGATGCCATCGATGATGCAGCGCTCCTGTTCGCTCCACACAACCATGTTGGCTCCTGTTACTGCACTTCAAGCTTTGGGGAAATAGCTGAATGTCGCCTCACTTAGACTCAACGGCTATTTAACCCTTTCAAAGGCACCCCCCTCGCCCTCCCCAGGCTTGACAGAAAAGACTTCTCATAGGCTGCAGACGAAGCATTTCAGATAAGGTGCTGAATGTTCCAGAGAAGTCTGCAGGTTTTGATATTGGTGCCGCCCTACAGATGCTAAAGATTAAAATAAACTTTCAGGCTCCAAAATGAGCAAAGCAAAAAATTAATTAAACAACAACCCCTTAAAAAAATGCATGCTTAAATTAATTATGCTTACATTTTAAGTCAATCTTGATACTGGATTATTTCTTATTGAATTGACATTTTTCTGCACTCAAAAACTGATGCACTGGATGAACTCAATTCAGTTATGAGCAGGATTTCCATCTAATAAATATATGTAGCCCAAACTCAAATTAAGCGCACCCATACAAGATAATTTAATTCATATTTATTAGATGGAAAGTCTACTCATAATTGAATTGAGTTCATCCAGTGAGTCATTTGTTTGAGTGTGGCGAAAGCACCATGCATGTTATGCAAGTTAATTTACTGTTGATTTTCTCTGATAAATTAATTTTCCATATATATATATATATATATATATATGTGTGTGTGTGTGTGTGTGTGTGTGTGTGTGTGTGTGTGTGTGTGTGTGTGTGTGTGTGTGTGTGTGTGTGTGTGTGTGGAAAATTAATTTCCAACATCTGACTATCACATCTCACAGAAATGCAACAAGTCCTACAGGTAGAAATAAGTCAAAGTTTCAACATTTTCCCTCAAATGTCAAAATTAAATTAGTGATCAAAACTGTCAATGGTTGTGTTGGTGTTAATTGATTAGTCACTGGCTAGTCATTCCAGTTTAAATTTGTGTTTCTTTACATTGATTCCCATTAAAAACCTCACCACGCATATAAAGAATTTATTTGCAAAACATAATTTTATATATGTTAAAAAAAAATATTTAGACTTGAAAAAACCACAATAATGATGCTGCAAAAAGAAAAGCGTTTATCCATAAAATGCTTTAAAAGAAAACAAAACATCAGGCTGATCAGTTCATTAGTGACTCATTATTGTACAGTTTGTTGTATTTATGGAATTCTGTATTTGACTGCAAACCTATAAAATAATCAAGTTCTCATTCATCTGAAAAGGTTTGTTGCTTTCTTTAAGTAACAATTTCTTTTTTGAAATGATGTCAATTTTTGGTATCGTTTAAACTTAGTATTTGGAAATTGAATTGCTGACTCGTGATAATTAAAGTGTGTATCTATCACTGAAGAGTGTGAAGTTGTAGTAAGTTTTGTGGTATTAGTGTTTGCATGTTATCACGTTAAAGCGTGCCTGTGTTATCTGTGGCAGTTCTGCCTCCACCCTGCAATGAACTGCCCAAATCCATGTTTGTGTGATAACAACAACAACAAAAAAACACCATTCTTTCCTTTATAAAATTACTATTTTAATAATTTAAGGTGGAAGGAAAAGCCTACTGGACAAATTATGCATAGTGCAAGTTTTGAATTTTGCATCATCAGTTATATAGCTTCATGATGAAGTGTTACAGCCAAGGATTTTATTTAAAAAAAAAAAAAACGAAAACAGGAAAAAAAAAAAAAACTTGAAATTTCAGCTACAATTTGCCAGAAGGCACATCTGAGATGCAAGCCTACATTTGATCTGTTTTGTTTGAAGACAATTCTCTGCTCTATGAAGCTATGAGTAGTGATGCTAAATTCAAAACTTGCACTATAAGTAATTTCTCCAGCCGCAGCCACAGAAGCCTATAACTTGCTCAGGGTTGTGTTGGTGGCTTTCCTCACAGTCACCTTCTTGCACAGTCCCTTAGTTTTTGAGAACTGTCTGCTCCACACAGGTTTACCATAGTGTGCCATACTGTTTGTATTTCTACGTAACTGATGTATATAAAGACCAAGACATATTCAGTGTCTTGGAAATGTTGATGTATCCATCCCCTGACTTGTCTAAAGAAAACTGGATGTAAAAGTGATGGTTTGTATGTGTTATACTAAAGGAGGCACTTACTTATTCATACTATCATTTTGGCTTTTAGATTTTTATTTCTTTTAATTCATGATGTAGAGATTACTTTTCACTGTGACTTTAAAGGGCAGAATTTTAGAAATTTTAATATAACACGTCTGAATTTTTGTTTTGTTTTTTAATGTCCTAAAAAAACGTAAAAGCTCAAAGGGGCAGTAACTTTTTCACAGCACTGACCATCACTTTTACATTCGGTCTTCATCAGACAAGTCAGAGGATGATTGTTTTTTTATGTCCCCCCCAAAATTTAAACATGTGATAGCTCAAGGGGTTCACAAACTTTCAGGTACAACTGTAAATATAAAGTACAGCACTACGTGTGTGTGTATATATATATATATATATATATATATATATATATATATATATATATACAGTGATTTGAACACCCTGCGATTTTGCAAGTTCTCCCACTTAGAAATCTTGGAGGGGTCTGAAATTTTCATCTTAGGTGCATGTCCACTGTGAGAGACATAATCTAAAAAAAAAAAAAAAATCCAGAAATCAGATTGTATGATTTTTTTTTATATATAATTTATTTGCATGTTACTGCTGCCAATATGTATTTTAACACCTGCCAATCAGCAGAAGTTCTGGCCCTCAAAGACCTGTTAGTCCGCCTCTAAAAAGTCCACCTCCACTCCACTTACTTCCAAATTAGAAGCACCTATTTGAGGTCGTTAGCTGCATAAAGACACCTGTCCACCCCACACAGTCTGTAAGACTCCAACTACTAACATGGCTAAGCCCAAAGAGCTGGCCAGAGACACCAGAGACAAAATTGTAGACCTCCACAAGGCTGGAAAGGGCTACGGGGCAATTGCCAAGGAGCTTGGTGAAAAAAGATCAACTGTTGGAGCAATTATTAGAAAATGAAAGACGCTAAAAATGACTTTCAATCTCCCTCGGACTGGGGCTCCATGCAAGATCCCACCTCGTGGCGTATCAGTGATTCTAAGAAAGGTGAGGAATCAGCCCAGAACTGCACGGGAGGAGCTGGTCAATGATCTGAAGAGAGCTGGCACCACTGTTTCCAAGGTTACTGTGGGTAATACACTAAGACGTCATGGGTTGAAATCATGCATGGCACGGAAGGTTCCCCTGCTTAAATCAGCACACGTCCAGGCCCGTCTTAAGTTTGCCCCTACTAACCATCTGGATGATCCAGAGGAGTCATGGGAGAAAGTTATGTGGTCAGATGAGACCAAAATAGAACTTTTTGGTCTTAATTCCACTCGCCGTGTTTGGAGGAAGAAGAATGCTGAGTACCATCCCAAAAACACCGTCCCTACTGTGGAGCATGGGGGTGGAAGCATCATGCTTTGGGGGTATTTTTCTGCACATGGGACAGGACGACTGCACTGTATTAAGGAGAAGATGACAGGGTCATGTATTGATGAAAGTTTTGGGAAACAACCTCCTTCCCTCAGTTAGAGCATTGAAGATGGGTCGTGGATGGGTCTTCCAACATGACGATGACCCGAAGCACACGACCAGGATAACCAAGGAGTGGCTCCGTAAGAAGCATATCAAGGTTCTGGAGTGGCCGAGCCAGTCTCCAGATCTAAACCCAACAGAAAATCTTTGGAGGGAGCTGAAACTCCATGTTTCTCAGCGACAGCCCAGTAACCTGGCTGATCTAGAGAAGATCTGTATGGAGGAGTGGACCAAAATCCCTGCTGCATTGTGTGCAAACCTGGTGAAAAACTACAGGAAATGTTTGACCTCTGTAATTGCAAACAAAGGCTACTGTACCAAATATTAACACTGATTTTCACAGGTGTTGAAATACGTATTTGCAGCAGTAACATACAAATTAATTATTTTAAAAAATCATACATTGTGATTTCCGGATTTATTTTTTTTTAGATTATGTCTCTCACAGTGGACATGCACCTAAGATGAAAATTTCAGACCCGTCCATGATTTCTAAGTGGGAGAACTTGCAAAATCGCAGGGTGTTAAAATACTTATTTTCCTCACTGTGTGTGTGTATATATATATGCAGTAATTTTTTTCAAGTAATTATCAGTGATACTGTTGTTGTTATTGTGCTTGATGTCATTTCTCAGACAAAAGTCTTATACAAAATAAAGTTGTTTTGTTTTTGGTTACTTTTCTAATGTGAAAATGTATTAACTTCTTCATTGAATAGGTGGAAAAATATGTGATTTCTCGATAATGAAAAAATAAAATAAAAATAAATAATGTCAATAAAGAAAGCTAAAATCAATCATTTCTTTTTCCATGTGTTTGAGAAGATTTTTTAAACACTTATTTAATGCAAGTTCTCCTTCACCAATCGTTATTAAATGGTGATTTTGATGAAAAAAAATGGCAGTAGTAAAGCAACTTTGTTTTTAGAATGTGAATGACTGGCTTTATTTGAATTAAAATTGGTGGGGAAGTTTTGCACCTGCGTATTGTTTTCTAATTCAGACTGACTTGAGTTTGACTTGATGTTTTATGACAAAAGTGTGGAAACATTTGATGTCATGCGTAAGTGAATGACTGAATGAGTAAATGATTTATTCAGCACACAAAACTCCTTATCAAAAAAGAAAAGATTTTACAGTAACACATGTGGCCAAAACAAAATAAATAATAATGCACACTCTAAAAGAAATAATACCAAATCAATAAACTTAATTGTCCATACTGTAACGAGAGATTGCTGACTAGAGTACCGCATAATTTAATATGTTCAGGACAGATGTTCCAAATGTTTACACCTTTTACACAAACACAGTGACTTTTTACAGTAGATCGAGTCTTTAATTTATCAAATAATAATGTTCCTCTCAAATTATAACTGGAGTCCTTCATTTCAAACAGATTTTGGACATGTTGAGATAGAAGTTTGTTTTTTGCTTCATACATGGTTTGTATTGTAATATAATCTACTAAATCCTTGAATTTCAGAATATTCAAACAAATAAATAGTGGGTTTGTTGGCTCACTACGAGGTAGTTCGATTCTTTCTGAATCCGTACTGCTGTTCACTGAGTATATGATGTTTAGCTATAAAAATGATTTACCCTCTTTGCATCCAAAATTTTTGAAAATTGTGGTAACAGTGAGATTGGCCTGTGCTTGTGTTCTGGCACCGCTGTCACCAGCTGATAGTGTTTTTACTGACCTCACCCAACTGATGCTTCTATCGGGCCTTGAAGAGTGTTTTTGTGTCACAGGACTTTGGGGTTTGCCATCTGCTCCCCGGGGTTGTGGGAGGCGAGGGTGGCTCTTCACCTAACTCAATTTAAGAAGAACTCCAAACGACTCAGTGGTCGCTGTCCTATTCAGGTGAAAGATCCAAAGACACCCAATATGAGTCTGCATGAGAAAGACAGGAAAGTCCTGAATGCACTGTGGGCCAAAATCTCCAAGAAAGCTAATATTATAGGGGCTGATGCGGTGTTCAGGTGAGGCCGCCAAGTTCTGTTGCTTCTTTTCTTAACATGGCAGAGTTTTAATTCAAAGTTAGTGTTTTCATTGTAAAACACCATCATTAGACTTAAAATACAGCTACCACAAATTTTAATGGTTAAATCCTGCATCTGTATGGAAGCAAATCTGTGCCATCAGAGTTTGAATTTGAATTTTTAAGACTGAATGTTTTTCAGCATCAAAATCAGAGTTTGAAGTTCAATTTCTAAGGTTGACTTTGTTTAGCATCAAAATATTCAGCCTCAAAAACTTCAACCTAAAAAAAAAAATTCAATCTAAAAAAATTTCAACCTAAAAATTCAACCTCAAAAAATTTTCAGCCTCAAAAAAATTCAACCTCAAAAAAATTCAATGTCAAAAAATAGAAAAGCAGGGAGAAGCAATCGATCCCTCTCAGTCATCCAACCTCACAGATTTACTTCCATAAACGATTGAGACAGGGATCGGTTGCTTCTCCCTGCTTTTCTATTTTTGAGGTTGAATTTTTTTGAGGTTGAATTATTTTTAGGTTGAATTTTTTTGAGGTTGAATTATTTTTAGGTTGAATTTTTTTGAGGTTGATCTTTTGGGGGGGGATTTAATTTTTTTTTTTTTAGGTTGAAGTTTCTGAGGCTGAATATTTTGATGCTAAACAAATTCAACCTTAGAAATTCAACTTCAAACTCTAATTTTGATGCAAAAAAAAAAAATCAACCTTAAAAATTCAAATTCAAACTCTGATGGCACAGATTTACTTCCATACATCTCCTTTTTCTTCACTCTAGAATGCTTACCGTCTACCCACAAACCAAGACCTACTTTGCGCACTGGACAGACCTGAGCTCCAAATCTGCTTCCGTGAGAAAACACGGAAGACTTGTGATGGGTGGCGTCGGTCTGGCGATGGACAACCTGACAAACCTGACTGAGGGCCTGCTGACACTCAGCGGGCTGCACGCCTTTATGTCGAGAGTGGACCCGGCCAACTTCAAGGTGACACAGTGACGTGATCGGAATCCCGCAATGAATGGCTTTTCTATTTTGTTCTACTGGTACTGTGCGTTTTTCCGCTGTAAAACGACACAAAACGGACTTTTACGCGCGCGTAAATCCAAATTACGCATTTGCTATCCAAATTGCACGTGCGCAAAATATGTAATTTCTATAAAATACTAAATTTAACTAAATGTTTAAAAAACGGAAATGTTGCACTGCAAAGTGCATTATGTTTCTGCACTCTAAACCATAGAAATACCCCCCCTGGGTCCTCTGCAGATTCTTGCCCACTGCATCATGGTGTCGATTGCCATCTTGTACCCTCAGGACTTCACCCCTCAGGCCCACGTCTCTCTTGACAAATTCATGGCTAACCTGGCTCTGGCTCTGTCTGAGAAATACCGCTAAACTGAACAAAAAGAACAACATAAGGCTGCCCCAGAATCGATGATGTGTGTCATCAGTGTCCTACATGTGTCCCTACACAAGAATATAGAATGACTGAAATGCATTTTTTGGAATATAACACACACACACACTCACGCACGCGTTATTTTTAAGCAAATCTACAAAATTAACAGATTAGATAAAATGAAATTCTCTTCACTCATCAAAAATATTGAGTGTTACATAAAAGTTATGCATTAGCAATAAGCAAACCCACCATAGGGGTAAATGTAGAAGCACCATATAATTTTTATTTCTATTAAAAAAGAACATCACAGTTTGACTCACGACCCAATTTTCACAGTTTTTGGTGACACCAGCTGCTATTTCCTACTTCACAATTTTTATTTTTTAAACAAAGCAGGAAATACATATTAAAGCAGCAAAAATAGGTGATCATAGTAAGGTGGGCACGTCTCTCTGGAAACACTGACTTAAAAATATACTGCTAATTAAGATATGATTTTATTGATCCCATCCTAAGGAAATTTACTTGTTACAGCAACATAGTCAGAAAAAGAGGTGGACAAGCAGAATATAATGAACACACACACAAAAGGAGAACATAGATAAGTTTGTAAAAAATGCTAAAAGCTATGTACACAATTGTGTTTTTTTGTAATTTATATATATATATATATATATATATATATATATATATATATATATATATATATTTATTTTTTTTTACCAAACTTACTTGAACTACAACCCCTGGCAAAAATTATGGAATCACCGGCCTCGGAGGATGTTCATTCAGTTGTTTAATTTTGTAGAAAAAAAGCAGATCACAGACATGACACAAAACTATAGTCATTTCAAATGGCAACTTTCTGGCTTTAAGAAACACTACAAGAAATCAAGAAAAAAAGATTGTGGCAGTCAGTATCGGTTACTTTTTTAGACCCAGCAGAGGGAAAAAAATATGGAATCACTCAATTCTGAGGAAAAAATTATGGAATCATGAAAAACAAAAGAACGCTCCAACACATCACTAGTATTTTGTTGCACCACCTCTGGCTTTTATAACAGCTTGCAGTCTCTGAGGCATGGACTTAATGAGTGACAAACAGTACTCTTCATCAATCTGGCTCCAACTTTCTCTGATTGCTGTTGCCAGATCAGCTTTGCAGGTTGGAGCCTTGTCATGGACCATTTTCTTCAGCTACCACCAAAGATTTTCAATTGAATTAAGATCCAGACTATTTGCAGGCCATGACATTGACCCTATGTGTCTTTTTGCAAGGAATGTTTTCACAGTTTTTGCTCTATGGCAAGATGCATTATCATCTTGAAAAATGATTTCATCATCCCCAAAAATCCTTTCAATTGATGGGATAAGAAAAGTGTCCAAAATATCAATGTAAACTTGTGCCTTTATTGATGATGTAATGACAGCCATCTCCCCAGTGCCTTTACCTGACATGCAGCCCCACATCATCAATGACTGTGGAAATTTACATTTTCTCTTCAGGCAGTCATCTTTATAAATCTCATTGGAACGGCACCAAACAAAAGTTCCAGCATCATCACCTTGCCCAATGCAGATTCGAGATTCATCACTGAATATGACTTTCATCCAGTCATCCACAGTCCACGATTGCTTTTCCTTAGCCCATTGTAACCTTGTTTTTTTTTCTGTTTAGGTGTTAATGATGGCTTTCGTTTATCTTTTCTGTATGTAAATCCCATTTCCTTTAGGTGGTTTCTTACAGTTCGGTCACAGACGTTGACTCCAGTTTCCTCCCATTCGTTCCTCATTTGTTTTGTTGTGCATTTTTGATTTTTGAGACATATTGCTTTAAGTTTTCTGTCTTGACGCTTTGATGTCTTCCTTGGTCTACCAGTATGTTTGCCTTTAACAACCTTCCCATGTTGTTTGTATTTGGTCCAGAGTTTAGACACAGCTGACTGTGAACAACCAACATCTTTGCAACATTGCGTGATGATTTACCCTCTTTTAAGAGTTTGATAATCCTCTCCTTTGTTTCAATTGACATCTTTCGTGTTGGAGCCATGATTCATGTCAGTCCACTTGGTGCAACAGCTCACCAAGATGTGATCACTCCTTTTTAGATGCAGACTAATGAGCAGAACTGATTTGATGCAGGTGTTAGTTTTGGGGATGAAAATTTAAAGGGTGATTCCATAATTTTTTCCTCAGAATTGAGTGAGTCCATATTTTTTTCCCTCTGCTTGGTCTAAAAAAGTAACCGTTACTGACTACCACAATTTTTTTTCCTGATTTCTTATAGTGTTTCTTAAAGCCAGAAAGTAGCCATTTGAAATGACTTTAGTTTTGTGTCATGTCTGTGATCTGATTTTTTTCTACAAAATTAAACAACTGAATGAACATCCTCCGAGGCCGGTGATTCCATAATTATTGCCAGGGGTTGTATATGGATTATTAGATAACATCCCACCCCAAAGTAACTATGGTTCTGTCAGTTTGAAAGAGCGCCCTCTAGTTAACAATATAAGAAGTGCAAATAACTCTGCATTCTCATATTTTTTTATTTTTTTATTTTATTTTTTTCTATTGAAACATACAGAGATAGCACAGTTTAGAGGCAGAGAACAAAGAAAGGTACAACATAAAGTGATCACAGGATGTTATGATGTTAGAAATCTGACAGCAGGTTTGGTGTTTTCTGGGAAACAAAATGTTTTTTGATCATTTCATAACAATTCGTAACTTCTCATCACCCAGAATGAGCCTGCAGACAGAAAGAGAGACAGTAGTGACATGATGGACTATTAATGCATTCATTTATTGATTCATGTATCTATGCGCTTCGGTTACCTGAGCAAAGCCGCCGCCACCAGGCCCCCTGTAATGGGCCCGACCCAGTAGACCCAGTGGTAGGTCCAGTAGTTTGTCAGCAAAGCAGGACCAAAAGCCCGAGCAGGGTTCAGACACGTTCCCGACACGTCACCTCTGAACCAACCAGCAAAAACATGTCCTCGCTTAAACTTTATTCACTTTGGGATTTAATCTGCACACTGTCTCAAAGCTGCAAAAAAGATGAATTATCATAATCTACTTTGTAACTTTATTCATTACCATCAATAGGTAGTTTAATCATTTGCTGCAAAGCAACTGCACTGATAGATTTCATTCAAAAATTAAGTGTTTTGTTATTAGTTTTAGGTATATGTTTTCACGTTCTAGGAGACTTGATTTAAAATTTACATGAGTTCAGAGGTTTATTTACCATACTGCAAAATAGCACATGCAAAACCAAAATTAAATAAAAAATAATGGCAGATAAGATAGCAAATGAAAAAAAATCGAAATCCATCAGATGTGAACCTTGTTTTTTTTCTTCTTCTTTTGCTTCTTTTCAAGTAAAATAAAAATAAACACCCCATGTCTCTAATATGAAATTTTTAAACCAAGTTGAACAAATTTACTAATTAGCTGCTGAAAATTCATAAACACACTGCACATACCACATGCTCATCTATTTTATTTTTATTTCTATTCATTTATTTTGTGCAGTGGCCAGTTTTAGTCATTGTCCTGTGGGACAGTGAGGTGAAACAAAACCAATAATTTAATCATTATAAGTGATATAATCATATAACCTGCATTAGATTAAAAGTGTGTTTTCACAACAAACATGCAATTAAGATCCATCTAAAACAAAATGATTTCACACATTCTTGGAGGTGTGCAGATAAATAATACAACAAAAATTTTAATTAATCTGAATACAATTTTGTTTAACATACTTTTTTTAAGTTATTGTCACATTACTTCCAATTTGTCTCACCATTTTATTTACTTTACTATAAAAAAATAACCCTTTTAATTGCATCTAATTTAATTAATGTGTTAAACAGAATATAATGACACATTTCTTTGTGTTTTAATATTATCATTATTATTATGTTGTTATTTTTTTAGCGCTCACCCTGCTAGGATGTTGATGATGACAGTGCAGCCCACCAGGAATGGAGCCAGCGGTGTTTTGGTCTTGCTATTGACCGCTGCCAGCAGCACCACCATGGTGACCAAACAGGTCATGGCCACCTCTCCAAAGATGGCCGCAGACAGTTGGCTCTCGGACTTGAGGATGTCAAATGCTGCTCCAGAGGCATTGAGGTAGCGTTCTGGAGGCGTCATGACCTGTAAAAGGAGGGCAGGAAGTCAAACTCTTCTTTTGTGTATTAAAAAAAAAAAAAAAAAACTGCACCAAGTGCAGAAAATATGTGCATTTGTTTGGAGGTTTGACCTTTGCCATTCCAGCTCCCAGCACTCCTCCAATCAGCTGGCAGACCAGGTAGGGGCCCACCAAGATCAGGTCCATGCCACCACACATATAAATGGCCAGAGTGAAGGGGGGGTTGAAATGGGAACCGCTGGACAGATGAGAAACCTTTTAAAATGTGAGCTGTAAAATTCAATCCCACCACACGTACTTTCAAAATAAAATTTGATGATTTTTTTCCCCCCTCTTGGCTTTTGCAGAAGAAACATTTGGGCATGTACCCTGTTAAACGCAATAATATTGTACAGTAAATTTATACCATCAGAGTTTGAAGTTGAATTGTTTAGCATCAAAATATTCAGCCTCAAAAAAATTCATCCTAAGAAAAAATTCAACCTAAAAAAAAATTAAACCTCAAAAATTCCACCTAAAAAAATATCCTCAAAAAATTCCACCTAAAAAAATTCAACCTCAAAAAATGTCTCAATCGTCCAACGTTCAACCAATCACGTTTTGCTCCATTGGTCATGTAACACTGAGATCAAATCAAAAGAAGAAGAAAATGACGTAATACATTGCTGAATGTTGGATGATTGAGACAGGGATTGATTGTTGCTCCCTGCTTTTCTGTTTTGTGAGGTCGATATTTTTTGGGGGGGGGGGGGGGGGGTTGAATTGTTTAAGGATGAATTTTTTTAGGTTGAACCTTTTGAGGCTGAATATTTTGATGCTAAACAAATTCAACCTTAGAAATTCAACTTCAAACTCTGATTTTGATGTTAAAAAAAATCAACTTTAAACATTCTAATTCAAACTCTGATGGCACAGATTTACTTCCATACAATAAGTGAGGAGATCGATAAACAAGTTCAACCCCTCCACATTATTAGTACGATAACTCAAAAACAATAAATGCAATTATCCTGTAAGTCACTAAATTAAACAATGAGGATAAACTGGTTAAAATTTGGTGAACTTTGATGGACCAGATACAGTAGTGTTCAGAATAACAGTAGTGCTATGTGACTAAAAAGATTAATCCAGGTTTTGAGTATATTTCTTATTGGTACATGGGAAACAAGGTACCAGTAGATTCAGTAGATTCTCACAAATCCAACAAGACCAAGCATTCATGATATGTACACTCTTAAGGCTATGAAATTGGGATATTAGTAAAAAAAAAAAAAAAAGTAGACAAGCGGGTGTTCACAATAATAGTAGTTTGGCATTCAGTCAGTGAGTTTGTCAATTTTGTGGAACAAACAGGTGTGAATCAGGTGTCCCCTATTTAAGGATGAAGCCAGCACCTGTTGAACATGCTTTTCTCTTTGAAAGGCTGAGGAAAATGGGATGTTCAAGACATTGTTCAGAAGAACAGTGTAGTTTGATTAAAAAGTTGATTGGAGAGGGGAAAACTTATACGCAGGTGCAAAAAATTGTAGGCTGTTCATCTCCAATGATGTCCAATGCTTTAAAATGGACAAAAAACCAGAGACGCGTGGAAGAAAATGGAAAACAACCATCAAAATGGATAGAAGAATAACCAGAATGACAAAGGCTCACCCATTGATCAGCTCCAGGATGATCAAAGACAGTCTGGAGTTACCTGTAAGTGCTGTGACAGTTAGAAGACGCCTGTGTGTAGCTAATTCATTTGCAAGAATCCCCCGCAAAGTCCCTCTGTTAAATAAAAGACGTGCAGAAGAGGTTACAATTTGCCAAAGAACACATCAACTGGCCTAAAGAGAAATGGAGGAATATTTTGTGGACTGATGAGAGTAAAATTGTTCTTTTGGGTCCAAGGGCCGCACACAGTTTGTGAGACGACCCCCAAACTCTAAATTCAAGCCACAGTTCACAGTGAAGATAGTGAAGCATGGTGGTGCAAGCATCATGATATGGGCATGTTTCTCCTACTATGGTGTTGGGCCTATATATCACACACCAGGTATCATGGATCAGTTTGGATATGTCAAAATACTTGAAGAGGTCATGTTGCCTTATGCTGAAGAGGACATGCCCTTGAAATGGGTGTTTCAACAAGACAATGACCCCAAGCACACTAGTAAATGAGCAAAATCTTGGTTCCAAACCAACAAAATTAATGCCTCACAGATGTGAAGAAATCATGAAAAACTGTGGTTATACAACTAAATACTAGTTTAGTGATTCACAGGATTGCTAAAAAAGCAGTTTGTACATAACAGTTTTGAGTTTGTAGCGTCAACAGCAGATGCTACTATTATTGTGAACACCCCCTTTTATACTTTTTTTTTTACTAATAGTGAAAATCTACTGAATCTACTGATACCTTGTTTCCCATGTAACAATAAGAAATATACTAAAAAACTGGATTAATCTTTTTAGTCACATAGCACTGCTATTATTCTGAGCACTACTGTGTATATATATATATGAAAAATAGGGAGTTCAAATTAAATTTAAAAATAAAATTAAAATTCTCCACAAGGGAAAAGAAAGTACAGAAATAAAATAAATAAAGAAGAAAAATAAGAGAAAATGTTTAAGTTTGATAAGATAATGTCTGCCGCAGTTTTTTTAATCATTATGTTGCACTGGAAAAATAAAGAGATGAATATATCTCGCTGTGTTCAACACAATATGAAATCATTTTTACACTCTATCATCTGACCAAAGAAGTAGGATAAACATCCATGATCTACCTGCTATTATAGATTAAAGTGATTTTGGAGATTCCTGTCAAAAATTCATTGGTGATTATGAAAGATATGTTTTACAATAAAAATGAATATTTTACTTTGCAAATTTGAATTTTTATGTTAGTATTCATGATGGAAAGAGATGCTTACTACTGGAGGGGGATTATTCATATATATATATATATATATATATATATAACAATATTACTCTTTGGAATAAATCAGAACCTCCCCACCAGAAAAGGTTGATGGATCCACCCCTGGTTGGACATGAACCATCAATCTTCAGGCTGCCACAGCACCACTACTGAAAACCTGACTGCATTAATTATTACTCACTGACAAGGTTAAAATTACACCTTCAGAGTTAAAATTACACGTGTGTTAAATTACACTTTAAAGAGTTAAAATTAACTGAAAGATTTGATTGCAATAATTTCTCAGATTTTGCGGTGCATTCTGCATCTGAAAGTACAAACTAAAGAGAGAATAACTTACTAGTCCAGTAAGAGGGAAAAATGAGGCGTTTTAGTTTGTTTTAAGCTGATCTGAATCTGGAATGAATCATTTGACTTCTCGTGTAAAAATCTGACTTGGACCAGGGTGCTTTAAAAGCTGTGCAGAATGGGAGCTGTTTGAACCAAAGCAGCTTTTCTGACCTGATGTTGTCCATGAGGGCCACCAGCACCGCCACCGCCAGTCCGTGTGCCAGAGCCGGCTGCAGCCGTCCAGCTGCAGGCACGTTCTCAATCACAGACACACAGCCGATAAAAACAAAGAACATGGTCCCCACCATCTCTGCCAGGCACGGCTGGAACAGAGTCTCGTACTTGTTGGGGGTCCGGGCCGGACGAAGCTTCTTGCTCTTCTCCATTAGAGTTTCATTTGTGTCCATTTCCATTTTCTCAACTCCCATCGCTGCCATGAAGAGCCTCTCCTTGTGCTCCAGGCTGATCCGGATCAGAGGAGTGCACACATCTCCAGCTGACCCATCTGCAAACTGTGTCAGTGACACTAATCATTTATGCTGAGCTGATGTTATGTCACAGATCATAAAACATTAAAGGTGTGCGCGCAGGTTCGTATCAAAGTCTCCAAGTGACCTGTGCACTAATCAGGTTTGACCTTCAGTTCATACACAACTACTCCAACTCTACATGAAGTCTGTGAAGGGATTTTAGCCCCCAATAAGTCCTCTGTGACCTTTGTGAAAAGCTTTGCAGACGATACGGTCTGAACCTGAGTTACCAGGTGCAAAAGCTTGACTTTGTCCCTTCTCCTGATCAGCATCGTGTCTGCAAAGTCATGAGATGTAAAACCGTACGTGCAGTTTTAATAAAGCCAAAAAACATTGCAGGATGCACTTTGTGCATTTGAAGAAGTCAGTCCGCTGTTACTTTTGTCTGCTGGTTCAGAATCTTTTGGTACATTCACATGGAAACAGACAACTAACGGGTATTTGATATCTTAGAAACCAAGAGTATGACCTTGGCTTATTCTATTTTTATCCAACAAAGTAGAAGTTAACAGAAATGTGTCAGAAATAGCAGCTTGATGGTTAAATCATCCACAGATGCTTAAGCTTGAAAGATCTAAACAGTGTGATAAAAGGTGTCAAACAGAAGTGTGCCCTTGAGCTTTAATAACGTGTTAATTTATGTAAAACCTATAGATGCGATTTGAAAACTACATCTTCAATTTATGAGGCTATGGAATGGCACCTTCTTTCCCAGAAACCTCTGACACAGCAATTGTGTGCAGCTTCAAGGTCTATATTATGTCATTTTTACTCTATGAAAAGTAGGTCAAAACTAACAGTATGACCTTGAGCTCCATTAGTATCATTATTTATCCAAAAGATGGTCAAATACAGACAATACAACAATGAAGATGTAACACCAAGATTATTTTGTCTGATTTCTCCAAGTAGCTCAAAGTCAGTGAAATACAACAACATGACCTTGAGCTTCATTAGCATCCTTATTTTTTTAATTCTATGTTTCAGTAAAGGACAGAACATCTGCATTTGTCCCTGTGACCGTTCAGATAAAATTACCCCGAAACAAGAGTATATGACTTTGAGCATCATTAACATCCTTATTTATTTAGCAGTGTTAAAACAATTCATTTTAAAGTGAGGTTTGAATTACCAGTATTAACAGATAGACTAAGTAAATTATTTCCCCTTAAAAGGAAAAAATATCTTCCCTTTTAAAGCTCAAATAACATGTTTATATAGTTTGCTGTCAGTTGTATCAATACCATAAATATAATTATTTCATTTGTAAAATTAATTATTGTATAGACCCTGTGTAGCACACTACTAGCAAGCTCTATGCTAACTTGTGGCAGGTGCTGTCATATTAGCTAGCTGTGCCACATAACCATTTTTTATATACATTTCTGCTCTATCAAAGTCCTAATAACAACATTGTTTGCAGTTGTAATACGATATTATACAGCACAAATACACTCTCTTCACATTGTCGGTAACTGGTTATTGTGTATAATTATTATTGTGTATAATAATAACAGTGTAACATGCTAGCTAGCTACTGTGGCATATTCATGCAACAGCTAACAGATAGCCATGCCACATAATGTAATTTTATAAAAATATGTCCTACTAAAAAAAACAAAAAACAGTTTGGACGGTCAGACAAGGCTGGATAGTACAAATACACTACTTTCACATGCAATCCAGCCATCTATCTTAAGTCAAGATTTGATGCTTCAATTGTCATGTCTCAACCTATTTGTAAGCAAATGGAGTTTTTGGCTTTAAATGTAAATATAGCCAAATCCTTCTCTTTAACTGTTGTTGGTTGTTATAGACCCCCATCTGCCAGCAGGGAAGCATTGTCAACTTTAAAGCATCTTCTGTCTAAATTAAATTACAATGAGATTTTAATGGCAGGAGACAACTGGGATTGGTTAAATGCAATTTCTGATGAATTTAAATGCTTCTGTGACTCTGTAAATTTTAGCCAGTTGATCAGTCAACCAACTAGGCCAAATATTAAAAATCCAGAAAAGTCCACTTTGATTGATCTAATTCTAACAAATTCTCCCCACAAATTTTCCTCTGTGGGTGTTTTCTGCAATGATTTGAGTGACCATTGTGTAGTTGCAGCTTGCAGAGACACAAAAATCCCTAAATGTAAAGCGCGCATTATTTTCAAGAGGAATTTAAAGAAGTTTAATGAACAAGCTTATCACCATGATCTGTCTTTGGTTAACTGGGAACATGTAAGTCTGTTGCCAGATGTTGAGCTAGCTTGGATATATTTTAAGGAAAACTTTGATAAAACTGTAAATAAACATGCTCCCATGAGAAAATTTAGCGTGAAGGGGCGAGAAAACCCCTGGTTCTCTCCAGAACTGTCTGATGCCCTTCATCAGCCTAACGTGGCATGGGCCAAAGCCAGAAGAAGTGACTCTGCCAGTGATTGGTCTATTTTTAGACAACTAAGAAATAAATGCACATCTTTAATTAAAAGAGTCAAATCTGAATATTTCTTATCTGTCAGTACTGAGAATCTTAATAAATAAAATTTTATAAAATTTTATAAAATTTTGGAAGGTCATCAAGTCTTTCTCTGTAAATAAGCAACCCCAGGTTCTTCCCCATTTTGTTTTAAAAGTCTCAGTTCCGGTGTATGATAGAGCTGAAGTCTTAAATTGCTTCAATAAGCACTTTGTGTCTTCTGGTTATTTATTTGACTCTAGATGTTGATCTGCCCCTGTGCCTCACTGTACAAACTCTCAAATATTTTCTGGGGGACCTTTTTCATTTGTGCCTTTTACTGTACAGCAAGTTCGCAAGGCTCTCAAAGCTCTGAATCACAGAAAGCCTCCTGGGCCTGACTTGATAGAGCCTTACTTTTTGAAAATGGCTGCTGAATTTATTGCACAGCCTCTCACAATACTTTTTAATCTATCAATCGAGAGCAAAGAAATTCCTTTAGTTTGGAAGTCAGCATTTGTTGTTCCTCTATTAAAAGGAGGGGACCCTGCAGTTTTAACTAATTACAGACCAATATCAAATTTGTGTGTTTTATCAAAAATTCTTGAATCTCTTGTATGTGATCAACTTAAAGAGTTTTTATACTCAAATGAGCTTTTAGAAAAAAGCACAGTACCATCACTGCTGCAACAAAAGTGATCAATGATATACTGATTGCGCTTGATAAAAAGCAGTACTGTGCAGCGCTCTTCATTGATCTGTCAAAAGCCTTTGACACTGTGGATCAGCTTGTCTTAAAGCGTAGGCTCGTCAGCTTTGGTCTGTCAGATGATGTAGTTTCCTGGTTCACAAATTATTTGAGTGACAGGAGCCAGTGTATTAAATGTGATGCGTTGTGTTCTGAATTTATGAGTATTCACAAAGGGGTGCCACAGGGTTCTGTATTAGGACCTTTGTTATTTATCATGTATGTAAATGATTTAGGACATAATGTCTGATGCCAGTGTGCATTTGTATGCTGATGATACAATCATTTACTGCTTTGGTTCATCCCCGGTCAATGCTGTCAAATCTTTGCAAAAAGCTTTTGATGTGGTGCAGCACAAACTGCTGCAGCTAAAACTTGTCCTTAACTCTGACAAAACTAAACTCATGTTATTTTCAAATTCTAGAAAAGGTCCTCAAACTGCCCCCACAGTGTCCACACTTGAGGGAAATGAAGTTGTGGTGGTTCATTCATACAAATATCTTGGTATCTTGCTTGACGACACTCTTACCTTCAAACCCCACATTGAGAATCTTGTGAAGAAACTTAAATAGAAACTGGGATTTTTCTTTCAAAATAAATGTTTTTCTTTTGAGGTTAGAAAGCGCCTTGTTACTGCAACTTTTTTTTTTTTTTTATTTTAGATTATGGAGACCTGTTATATATGAATGCTTCAGCTCAGTGCCTGAGAAAGATTGACTCTGTATATCATGCTTCCTTGAGTTTCATTACGAACTGTAGGACCCTGACTCATCATTGTGAACTGTATTCTCGAGTGAGATGGCCTTCTTTGTCCACCAGGAGGTTGATCCACTGGTATACTTTTATTTATAAGGCCATGCTTGGATTACTGCCCTTGTACATCTGTAACTTAATCACATAGAGAAGTGTTGATTCATATGGTTTGCGTTCCAGCGAACATTTGCTACTCTCTGTTCCTTATGTCTGCACTGAAACTGGAAAAAGGTCCTTCACCTTCTCTGCCCCTTCTTCATGGAACACTTTGCAAAAGGACTGGAAACTTACAGAACTGATCACAATAAATGACTTTAAAGCCAGACTGAGAGCACTTGAGACAGCCTCCTTCACATGTACTTGTGTTAATTAATTTATTCATTTATTTGTTATACAGTAACTGTATTTTTATTGCTGCATCTTGGCCAGGGCTCCCTTGAAAAAGAGGTTTTTAATCTCAGTGGGACTTCCCTGGTAAAAATAAAGGTTAAATGAAAAAAAAAAAAAAAAAACTTCCAGTGAAGTTGAGACGTTGTGTAAAATGTAAATAAAATCCTCTGCAAATTGCAAATCCTTTTCAACCTATATTCAATTAAATACACCACAAAGACAAGATATTTAATGTTCAAACTGATAAACTTTATTTTTGTGCAAATATTTTTAATGCAGTGCCACCTGAGGGATCGAAGGTCACAGGCATTCAATATTAGTTTTCGGCCTTTCCGCTTACGTGTACAAAGTTCTCCAGATTCTCTGAATCTTCTGATTATATTATGGACTGTAGATGACAGAATCCCTAAATTCCTTGTAATTGAAGGGTGATTCTTAGACTACGGGCACTTATGTCCTTTGATCATATTGTATGAAAAACAGAAAAAAGGGGAAATTTCACACTTTTATAGTTATCTTTACAATGAAACTGTTACGAAAGTTGTTCTAGTAGTCTATGATGACTTTTTCACCTTTTTTCAGCATCATTATATGCAAATATTGCCGTTTTGTGCTTGTCCCACACCCAGACTTTTGATCTTCAATGATGAAAATGAATGGTAAAGAAACGTTTTTTCTAATGTTTTAAAATACCTCTGAATAAAATATCAGTAAAATAATCAAAACATAATTGGGGTATTCAATGTCATACAACTGTTGTGATTTTTTTAAACAAAATGTAGTTGTCCCCCACTATTGCCGTAATTTCCACCACAACACTGTAATGTCCCTTTAAACAGTTTGTATGAAAGATTGTTTGGATAGTTTCTATGGAGATAAACAGTGACATCAGAGCACATGTATATATAGCGCCAAATCACAACAAACAGTTGCCCCAAGGCGCTTTATATTGTAAGGCAATGGTGTGGTGGAAATTACATTTACAAGGCCAATAGTGCCCATAGTTAAAGAATCACCCTGAACGTTGATAAACATTGCTCTTAAACTGTTGGACTATTTTTCACACACTTTGCAGTTGTTCACAAAGTGGTGATCCTCGCCCAATCTTTGCTTGTGAACAGCTTTTGGGGATGCTCCTTTTATACCCAATCATAACACTCACCTGATTCCAATTAACCTGTTCACCTGTGAAATGTTGCAAACAGTTGTTCTTTGAGCATTCATCAACTTTCCCAGTCTTTTGTTGCCAGTCCCAGCTTTTTTGAAATGTGTTGCAGGCATCCATTTCAAAATGAGCAAATATTTACACAAAAACAAAAAAGTCTATCAGTTTCAACATTAAATATCTTGTCTTTGTGGTGTATTGAACTGAATATAGGTTGAAGAGGACTTGCAAATCATTATATTTTATTTACAGTTCACACAATGTCCCAACTTCATTGGAATTGGGGTTGTAATATTAATAGGTAGAACCCGTGCTAGCTATGTAGCTAGCAGGCTAATTACTTCACAAAATTATTTAAACACATTACAAACATTCCTTACACTTCTCTGAATCTTACACTTTAATGACTTTGAATTTTTTTTTTTTATCTAAAGAATAAAAAATAGCCTTTCAGAGTTAGCACACAAATAGCATACAGTGTTATTTAACTAACACTTGCCTTTTTTTATCTACTTTCTTCTCATTGTGAAACACTATTTGAAATGTTTATGACTCCAAAGATAACTAAAAGAAATCAAACATTTGCACTTGTCCTGAGATAAGCTTTATTTTTTTAAATGCTTGGCTTCTACTCAACTTTTCATTTTAACTGTCAATAAAGAGTTTTATGACGTGACCAGGGTTCCATCACTTCTTCTTTGGACTTCACAGGTGCGATGAAGGCCGGTGGAATTTCATTTGATACTGGCTGTTTAGTTCAAAGTTCTGAGTGGAAAGTGCAGCTATAATTACTTTTATTACTTAAACAAGGTGCAAGGACGGGTCACTGCCCTGCACCATAAAACTAAACTAGCTTCATAAACCTTTCTTGTCAAACAAAAACCTCATAAATGACACTTTCTAAAAAAAACATGTAATTGAAAATTAAATGACTGATTAAAGGCTTGAATTATAGAAACTGGAGATGATAATATAAACCATCAGAAGTACGTAGTTTGACATTAATTTGGTGAATTTCTCAATCAGCAGTACTGTGTTTTTCAATGCTAAAGGACACTAAGTGGCAGACTGGAATTGAACCACAAAACTTTTTGGTTAATAGCGTTATGACATCCTCTGACTCCTGTTTTGTTTGTTTTACTTTTTAAAGAAAAAAGATTACAAGCTGTTCTGTTTAAGTAACAAAATCAATTTTCACTTTTCAAATTGCTCTCATTTAAATGTAAAAAATAAAAATAAATAAAAAACAGTGCACGTTTTTGTGCCTGACTTGGGGATTAAGGACCTTGCCCCTTGCTCCTGGTGTGCAGTTGAGCACCTTTGCATGGCAGCACCTTCACATCAGTGTGTGTGTGTCTGTGTGTGAGAGAGAATGTGAGGCATCATTGTAAATTGCTTTGAACTCAGCCACATGGGGTGTGCAGCCAGTACATTCTGAGTGCTGGTCCCAAGCCCGGCTAAATGAGGAGGGTTGTGTCAGGAAGGGCATCCCGCGTAAAACAAGCCAACCCATCTATGCAGACTCAGAATCGAATTCCCATACCGGATCGGTCGCGGCCCGGGTTAACAACGTCCGCCACCGGTGCTATTGCCCAACAGGGTGCCGGTGGAAATTGGGCTACTGCTGGGCGAAGACAACGAAGAAGAGGAGGAAAACGTTGCCACGAACAACGGGAGAAGAAGAAAACTAGAAGGGTGGAAATGAGAGTGGGGACTTTGAATGTTGGTAGTATGACTGGTAAAGGGAGAGAGCTGGCTGATATGATGGAGAGGAGAAAGGTAGACATATTGTGTGTGCAAGAGACCAAATGGAAGGGAAGTAAGAGCAGGAGCATCGGCGGTGGGTACAAGTTGGTGTACCATGGTGAGGACAGGAAGAGAAATGGTGTTGGGGTAATTTTAAAGGAAAAGTATTTTAAAAGTGTGTTGGAGGTTAAGCGAGTGTCTGACAGCATGATGAGTGTGAAGTTGGAAATTGAAGGGGTGATGATGAATATCATCAGTGCATATGCCCCACAGGTAGGTTGTGAGATGAAGGAGAAATAAGATTTCTGGAGTGTGTTAGATGAGGTGGTGGAGAGTGTGCCCAAGCATGAAAGAGTGGTGATAGGAGCAGACTTCAATGGGCATGTTGGTGAAGGGAACAGTTGTGATGAGGAAGTAATAGGTAGATATGGTATCAAGGATAGGAATGGGGAAGGACAGATGGTAGTTGATTTTGCAAAAAGGATGGAAATGGCTGTGGTGAATACCTACTTTAAGAAAATGGAGGAGCACAGGGTAACATATAAGAGTGGAGGAAGGTGCACACAGGTGGACTACATTCTTTATAGGAGATGCAAGCTAAAAGAAATCAGAGACTGTAAAGTGGGAGCAGGAGAGAGTGTCACTAGACAGCATAGGATGGTTGTTTGTAGGATGACTTTAGAGGTAAAGAAGAAGAAGAGAGTGAGAGCTCAACAAAGGATCAGATGGTGGAAGCTGAAGGAGGAAGACTGTTGTGTGAAATTTAGTGAGCAGGTGAGAGAAGCACTGGTTGGAGAGGAAGCAATTTTGGACAACTGGAAAAGTACTGCAGATGTGGTGAGGGAGACAGCTAGGGCAGTACTGGGTATGACATGTGGACAGTGGAAGGAAGACAAGGAGACTTGGTAGTGGAATGAAGAGGTCCAGGAAAGCATAAAGAGAAAGAGGTTGTGGACTTAGAAAAAGCTTATGATAGGGTGCCAAGAGAAAAGTTGTGGTATTGTATGAGGAAGTCTGGAGTGGCAGAGAAGTATGTTAGGGTAGTGCAGGACATGTACAAGAATAGTGTGACAGCGGTGAGATGCGGTCGGAATGACAGACTCATTCAAGGTGGAGGTGGGATTACACCAAAGATCAGCTCTGAGTCCTTTCTTGTTTGCAGTGGTGATGGACAGGTTGACGGATGAGATCAGACAGGAGTCCCCATGGACTATGATGTTTGCAGATGACATTGTGATCTGTAGTGAGAGTAGAGAGCAAGTTGAGTCTAGTCTGGAGAAGTGGAGATATGCTTTGGAGAGAAGGGGGATGAAAGTCAGTAGAAGCAAGACTGAGTACATGTGTGTGAATGAGAGGGAGCCCAGTGGAATAGTGCAGTTACAAGGAGTAGAAGTGGGGGAAGTAGATGAGTTTAAATATTTGGGGTCAACTGTTCAAAGTAATGGAGAGTGTAAAGAAGAGAGTGCAGGCAGGGTGGAGTGGGTAGAGAAAGGTGGCAGGAGTGATTTGTGACCGAAGAATATCAGCAAGAGTGAAGGGGAAAGTTTACAAAACAGTAGTGAGACCAGCTATGTTGTATGGTTTAGAGACAGTGGCACTAACAAAAAGACAGGAGGCAGAGCTGGAGGTGGCAGAGCTGAAGATGTTGAGATTCTCTTTGGGAGTGACAAGAATGGACAAGATTAGGAATGAACATATCAGAGGGACAGCTCAGGTGGGACGGTTTTGGAGACAAAGTCAGAGAGGCGAGATTGAAATGGTTTGGACATGTGCAGAGGAGGGACCCAGTGTATATAGGGAGAAGGATGCTGAGGATGGAGCCACCAGGCAGAAGGAAAAGAGGGAGACCAAAGAGAGGTTCATGGATGTGCTGAGAGAGGACATGCAGGTGGTTGGTGTGACAGAGGAAGATACAGAGGACAGGGTGAGATGAAAACAATTGATCTGCTGTGGCGACCCCTAACGGAAACAGCTAATTGACAAAGAAGAAGAAGATTGTAAAGTGCTTTGACCTTCTGATTCAGATGGAAAATCACTATATACACACAGACCATTTACCATTTAATTTAATTCTCAAAGCAGTAATAACTGATACAGAATTAGGGTATATATATATATATATAAAATCATTTGCATGAAAAGAGCTGATCCAATGCTTTTATTATCAATCAATCAATCAATTTTTTTATATAGCGCCAAATCACAACAAACAGTTGCCCCAAGGCGCTTTATATCGTAAGGCAAGGCCATACAATAATTATGTAAAACCCCAACGGTCAAAACGACCCCCTGTGAGCAAGCACTTGGCTACAGTGGGAAGGAAAAACTCCCTTTTAACAGGAAGAAACCTCCAGCAGAACCAGGCTCAGGGAGGGGCAGTCTTCTGCTGGGACTGGTTGGGGCTGAGGGAGAGAACCAGGAAAAAGACATGCTGTGGAGGGGAGCAGAGATCGATCACTAATGATTAAATGCAGAGTGGTGAATACAGAGCAAAAAGAGAAAGAAACAGTGCATCATGGGAACCCCCCAGCAGTCTACGTCTATAGCAGCATAACTAAGGGGATGGTTCAGGGTCACCTGATCCAGCCCTAACTATAAGCTTTAGCAAAAAGGAAAGTTTTAAGCCTAATCTTAAAAGTAGAGAGGGTGTCTGTCTCCCTGATCTGAATTGGGAGCTGGTTCCACAGGAGAGGAGCCTGAAAGCTGAAGGCTCTGCCTCCCATTCTACTCTTACAAACCCTAGGAACTACAAGTAAGCCTGCAGTCTGAGAGCGAAGCGCTCTATTGGGGTGATATGGTACTACGAGGTCCCTAAGATAAGATGGGACCTGATTATTCAAAACCTTATAAGTAAGAAGAAGAATTTTAAATTCTATTCTAGAATTAACAGGAAGCCAATGAAGAGAGGCCAATATGGGTGAGATATGCGCTCTCCTTCTAGTCCCCGTCAGTACTCTATCTGCAGCATTTTGAATTAACTGAAGGCTTTTTAGGGAACTTTTAGGACAACCTGATAATAATGAATTACAATAGTCCAGCCTAGAGGAAATAAATGCATGAATTAGTTTTTCAGCATCACTCTGAGACAAGACCTTTCTGATTTTAGAGATATTGCGTAAATGCAAAAAAGCAGTCCTACATATTTGTTTAATATGCGCTTTGAATGACATATCCTGATCAAAAATGACTCCAAGATTTCTCACAGTATTACTAGAGGTCAGGGTAATGCCATCCAGAGTAAGGATCTGGTTAGACACCATGTTTCTAAGATTTGTGGGGCCAAGTACAATAACTTCAGTTTTATCTGAGTTTAAAAGCAGGAAATTAGAGGTCATCCATGTCTTTATGTCTGTAAGACAATCCTGCAGTTTAGCTAATTGGTGTGTGTCCTCTGGCTTCATGGATAGATAAAGCTGGGTATCATCTGCGTAACAATGAAAATTTAAGCAATACCGTCTAATAATACTGCCTAAGGGAAGCATGTATAAAGTGAATAAAATTGGTCCTAGCACAGAACCTTGTGGAACTCCATAATTAACTTTAGTCTGTGAAGAAGATTCCCCATTTACATCAACAAATTGTAATCTATTAGACAAATATGATTCAAACCACCGCAGCGCAGTGCCTTTAATACCTATGGCATGCTCTAATCTCTGTAATAAAATTTTATGGTCAACAGTATCAAAAGCAGCACTGAGGTCTAACAGAACAAGCACAGAGATGAGTCCACTGTCCGAGGCCATAAGAAGATCATTTGTAACCTTCACTAATGCTGTTTCTGTACTATGATGAATTCTAAAACCTGACTGAAACTCTTCAAATAGACCATTCCTCTGCAGATGATCAGTTAGCTGTTTTACAACTACCCTTTCAAGAATTTTTGAGAGAAAAGGAAGGTTGGAGATTGGCCTATAATTAGCTAAGATAGCTGGGTCAAGTGATGGCTTTTTAAGTAATGGTTTAATTACTGCCACCTTAAAAGCCTGTGGTACATAGCCAACTAACAAAGATAGATTGATCATATTTAAGATCGAAGCATTAAATAATGGTAGGGCTTCCTTGAGCAGCCTGGTAGGAATGGGGTCTAATAAACATGTTGATGGTTTGGATGAAGTAACTAATGAAAATAACTCAGACAGAACAATCGGAGAGAAAGAGTCTAACCAAATACCGGCATCACTGAAAGCAGCCAAAGATAACGATACGTCTTTGGGATGGTTATGAGTAATTTTTTCTCTAATAGTTAAAATTTTGTTAGCAAAGAAAGTCATGAAGTCATTACTAGTTAAAGTTAATGGAATACTCAGTGCTTGCACTAATTAGTGCTTGCAAATTAACTAACATTTTATTTATGCATTTTTTAAATTGCTTTTCATTTTTATTTTAGTACAGGGTGATATGTGTATATTTATGCATATGAAGAAAGCAGATCTAGATAATGGACTTTTCTGACAAATACAATTAACACAGTGTCATTTTTCTTAACTGAATACATGCACACACACAATGCCCCAGTACAGTTTTATAAAGTTTGTGCATTAAAAAAAAATAACAGTTGCCATTTTTATTCACACTTGAACGCCGCACAATACCAGGTGTAAAGTGTAAATACATTTTGACATTTTTAACAAGTGCATTTTTTTAAATTTGTTTACATTTCTTGAAGTAAATGCAGAACATATTTTGTGTGCAAAGAAAGATGAGTGAAAGAAAAGTGCATTTATTAACATGTTTAAATAACATGGTGATATACTGTAATGTGAGTATATTTAGTTTACATATAAAGACAAGGAATACAAGAAAAAAATGCATTTTTTTTACCAATGCTGTATAATAATTTTAGTTATGTATAATTTTTTTAATTATACATTTAAAATTAATAAAGTCAGTATAAATGTAAATGTTTGTTCTCACAAATTTATAAATCCAACATGCTCATCAAGTTTTTGATTCTATTTTTTTTCTTCCCCCAGAGATGTTTTGTTTTAATGACACACTTTAGTCCAAAGTCCATTACGACCTGTTGGGCAGGTTTCTTTGAACTTGGTGACGTCACAAATTTTAAACATTTACTTAGTTAAACATTTACTTAGTGAACCATTTTTGTAGAAAAAAAAAAAATATATATATATATATATTACATTCAGTAGATTATATGCATTAAAAATCCCTGGATAGTGTCAAAATAAAGTGATTTTAGCTAAACTCATAGAAACTTGCATATTTATTTTTACTGTGTGGAATGACAACCTACATTCTGACAAAGTGTGAATTTTTTAAAAGTTGTGCATAATTTTTTTTTCCCCATAACATCCAAATTAAAATGTTTTCATGAAGCAAGTTTTTGTTTCTTTCCATCTTCATTCACTTCAACACAACGCGGGTCTTCTGGTCACCAAGCATCAATCTGCATAAGAGAAACATTTTAATTAGTGAATCACTGTTTGGTCAACATAGATGCAATCTCCAGTTCTTTATCACATCCAGATCCGGATCTGGATTCAAACTGAACTGCAGTGACTCCTTAAACTGTGTGCAACTTTTTAAACTGCTTCGAGGCAAATCAACCTGAAAGGGGTCATATTGTGCACATTTTCACCTCGCTAATGCAGGTCACAGGATATTCAAAAAAGCAGATATTAAAGTCTGCAAAAAACAAAGATTAAAAACAAGATAAAACACTAAATTTTTGGGAAATTATCTTGCTGCATAGACAGATAATTTTACTCTACAAGATGTCTTGTATTAAGTTTGTTAAATCAAGAAATAAGAAAATAGCCCTTAAAACAAGATAAATTATGTAACACTTCTAAATCTAAAGTTCTTTTGTTTTATCTTTGTAAGAACCAAATAATTTGTAGTGTATCAAGATATTAAAAAAAAAACTTTAGATTTAGAAGTGTTAGATAATTTATCTTGTTTTAAATGTTAATTTCTTATTTTAAGTGTTCGATGTGCTTATTTCTAGATTTAACAAACTTAAGACATCTTGTCAAGTGAAATTATCTGTCCATGCAGCAACATAATTTCCCTCAGATTTAGTGTTTTATCTCATTTTTAGATTCTAAAACGATCTGTGTCAGGTGTAAATGTTGCTCAGAGCAGGGGAATTTTGAAAATACAATCACAGAACAGAGGAGGCTTTACAGAGATCATAGATCACCACTAATATGTAACCAGAATGCATCAATATGTGGTTTGGGGAAAAAATAAAACTGCACAATATGGTGCCTTTAAAATATTCCAGAATCTGTCTGGTGCTGGATTCTTTTTTGTAATTACGTAGAATACTAAGGCACCGCTATGTGCTGTGTCTACCTGATGAAGAAGGCCGTGAGCAGCGCACCGCAGGTGGGTCCGACCCAGTAGACCCACTGCTGGTCCCAGTAACCTGCAGCTACAGCAGGACCAAAGGCCCGAGCAGGGTTCATACAGGCCCCAGACACGGACCCTCTGAGACAAAAAACATAGAGGCACATGTTAGAAGGCAGGAGACTCACCCAGAACACACATGTCCCCGTGTTTAAAGGGATATCTGAGGTGGCGTGAAGGTTAATAACGGTCTGTGGAAGAAGACGCGCTGCACGCACCCGGCCAGGATGCAGGCCGTCACAGTGAGGCCGATGCAGAAAGGGGCCAGTATCGAACTAGTCCGGCTGTTGACAGCCCCCATGCACACCACCGAGGTGAGAAAAAGGCTCATCACAGTCTCTGCCACCGTGGCTCCGCCCAAATTGTTGCCATTTTTCAATGTAGTAAATGCGCCGCCAAGTGCCGTTGTGTAAATCAGAGAGGGATATATCGCCTGGAAGAAAAAAATAAAACAACAGGTTGATCAGATCCTATGGATTAAATATCAAATTTACGCCATGCTGCACATTTCCTCTAAGAGAACGTTTTTCCAGAGAGACACACACAAAGCCACATTTGCTGAAGAGATCAAATTTACGCAACATAAATTAGTTTGTTATTAAAGCTTAGCTCTACTCTTGCTTTTCACATACGTGTTGTTAAAAAGGAATATTTTACCACTCTATCTTTAAAAAAAGTCTACTTTTTAAATAGATCTTGTTGAATCTTTTAAAGGTCGGATCTTAGCAATATTTCTACTTTGCACAAAGGGAACTTTTTTCGCTTTATCTTATGAAAACAATGAATCTATATCTGAAAAAAATCATGTTGAATTTTCCAAAGGTAGGATGTGATTACATTTTAGCAACACTGCTGCTTTGCACAAAGGGAACTTTTTTTCTGCTTTATCTTTTGGGGGGGAAAAGAATCTACTTTTCAAATAGATCATGTTCAGTCTTCCAAATATAAGATGTGATTAAATCTTAGCAATACTGCTGCTTTGCACAAAGGGAACTTTTTGCACTTTATTTTTTGAAGAAAAAAAAAGAATCTATACTTCTCAAATGGATCACATTGAATGTTCTAAAAAGGTAGGATATGATAAAATCTTAGGGCCCTGATGAATTGAGTACACAAATTACAGGCGTTCGTTGTGGTCTGCAACAAAAATGGCCAAAAATGACAAATGTCCCAGTATGAATTACAGATATATTAATAATCTATAGCGAATATATGATGAACAATCACGGTTATATAATGCATGTAGTGAGGAAACGGGTCAGACGCATTGCGATTATCATGGCAGTATTACGGGTGTATTATGAATGCATGACGCACATGTTGCGCGTGCACGGCATCTGCATTGCGGTCATAAAATAAGCGCACTCGGGCCGTTGGCATCACTATTCACACTAACAATACAGCCTCTGGAGCAACTGCTGGACTTGGACAAGTTGATCACAGAGTTAATGCCCATGTTGTCACGCGAGGGTTAACTGTTCATGAGTTTGGGGAGCGGGAGGGGGGAAGCGGCTCGGGGTGTAAGACTGTTTTTTTTTTTTTTTTTTTTTTGAGAGTGTCACAGAAAACAGACTTCAGCCGAGTTGTGTCTAAACAGCAACTCTTCCTTTTGTTGGTGTTAAATAAAAGTCCTGGAGGAGACCTGATTGCAGCAGCTACATCTTTGTGGGTCTACACTGCCGGACCGGCACTGACTGGCAGGTATGTTGCTTTCTGCCACATATAGTACTTTGGGTTTACGTGACGTGTTTGTTATGCATTCACAGATTGTCCGCAAATCAGCTGCAAAGCAGCTGTAATAAAAACGCTTTATTTGTGGCCAATTTGTTTGCATTTGCTACAACATATTTTAGTTCGTGATGTGGACATGATTTGCATGATATATATCTGTTTTACACACTGTCCCGGCCCGCTGCCAAGCCGCAAATCCCCGTCAGTTGTGGATATCAGCAGTTAATGGCAGATATACAACACATAGAGTGAGAATGTATTGTGTATGAATTGAGTATGTAAGGCGGATGTTATGTCCAGATTTTTGAGCAGCTCAAAAATCCTGGCTGCGGACATGCGTGCCTCTGCGGATGATCACGGACATGTTCGGATGACGGCCGACTCATACAGGCATGTTACACGGATATTGCGGATGTTTGGCAAATATGGGCCAATTCTGTGCACAATCCATACGCAAATCCTCCTAAACACCAGTGGGACAGGGCCCTTAGCCATGCTGCTCCTTTATACAAACAGAACATTTTTCCGCTCTATCTTTAGAAAAAAAACAACCATACAAAGCCACACTTGTCAAAAATATCAAGTTTAAGTATCTTTACTGGGATGTTGTTAAAGCTTAGCTATAGTGTTGCTTTACACATACACTTTGTTAAAAAAGCAACATTTTTACTGCTTTTTAAAAGCTAGAATTTCCAAATAATGCATCCTTCCACATTTCTGAATAAACTATGATGCTATTAAAGCTCACCGTTATTGCTGCTTTTCATGTATGCTTTGTTCAAACAGAGCAACTTTTACGTTCTATTTTCTGAAAAGGTATGCAACATTTTTTTCAAACATGTCATGTTTAAGCATCTTTAGAAAATAGGATGTTATTAAAGCTCAGCCATGTTTCTCTTTTTCACATATGGTTGTTAAAAGTAAACAGCTTTGACCAATCTACTTTATAAAAAGAGAATTTTCAAACCACTCCTATTTAAGCATATGTGGATAAATGAGTGGGGAAGATATGTGAAACAATTGTACATTTTATGGTAAGGTGCCAAAGTTTGTAGACAGTGCTATATACAGACACACAGACACACAGACACACACACACACACACACACACACACACACACACACACACACACACACACACACACACACACACACACACACACACACACACACACACACACACACACACTGAACAAATATATAAATGCACTTTTGTTTTTGCTCCCATTTTTCATGAGCTGAGCTCAAAGATCTAAAACATTTTCTATATACACAAAAGACCTATTTCAGAGTGGCCTTTTATTGTGGCCAGCCTAAGGCACACCTGTGCAATAATCATGCTGTCTAATCAGCATCTTCATATGCCACACCTGTGAGGTTGGATGGTTTATCTCAGCAAAGGAAAAGTGCTCACTAACACAGATGTAGACAGATTTGTGAACAATAATTGAGAAATAGGTCTTTTGTGTATATAGAAAGTGTTTTAGATCTTTCGGTGCAGCTCATGAAAAATGGGAGTAAAAACAGAAGTGTTGCATTTATATTTTTGTTCAGTGTTTTTATATATATATATATATATATATATATATATATATATATATATATATATATATATATATATATATATATTAAAAAAAAAAAAAAACTTACTTGGTTTTGCATATATATATATATATATATATATATATATGCAAAACCAAGTAAGTTTTTTTTTTTTTTTTTTTTTTTCGAATGAGAAAAATGCAGTTGAAAATTGAGATTTAAAGGAAACCCTATTCGGAAATGCACAGATTTTCATCAATAAAATGGAAACAGTTTGTTCAAATACTTTCATATTTTGCACACTGATAGGCCCCTTGACAGCCAAGAACATGTTGGCCTCAACTAAAAATGTATGGTTTTGGAGATAATGGGTTTTGCATCTGAACTCTTATATATAAGATAAAATAAAATAAAAACAGAAGTAAAAGAATAAAACAAATAAAAATAAAAACTATCCATAAGAAAGAGAATAAAAATAGGTTTTGAGTCTTGACCTAAAAATGTCCACAGACTCAGACTGCCTCACGGTCGCAGGAAGACTGTTCCACAGGGTGGGTGCACGATACGAAAAGGCTCTTTGACCTGCTGACTTCTTCTTCACCCTGGGAACACAGAGAAGTCCCGCATCCTGCGACCGCAAAGCCCGGGCCGGCACGTAAAGTTCCACCAGATCAGCCATATAAGATGGCGCCAGTCCATGAACAACCTTATAAGTCAATAGCAAAACCTTAAAATCTGCTTTCACAGAGACAGGGAGCCAGTGCAAAGATGCCAAAATGGGTGTGATATGATCAGACCTTCTGCTATGTGTCAGAAGTCTGGCGGCAGCGTTCTAAACTAGCTGAAGACCCCTAATGCTGGACTGTGGTAACCCTGAAAATAGAACATTACAATAATCTAGTCTAGAAGAAACAAAAGCATGAATCAGGGTCTCAGCATCAGCCATGGACAGGATGGGGCAGATCCTCACTATATTTGTCAAATGGAAAAAAGCAGTCCTAGTAACATCCCTGATGTGGAGGTCAAAAGACAACGTGGGATCAAAAATTACCCCAAGGTTCCTCATTTTGTACATATGATGTATGACACACGAACCCAGGCTGAGTGCCAGCTGGTCAAACTGATGCCGATGTCTCGCTGGACCAAGAACCATGATTTCAGTCTTATCAAAGTTTAAAAGTAGGAAGTTACTAGATATCCAACTTCCCACTGATAGAAGACAGTCCTCCAGGGATTTTATGGGAGTGAGATTTCCTGCAGTTATCAGCATGTACAACTGAGTATCATCAGCATAACAATGAAAGGCAATCCCAAAACTCTGCAGTATACACCCAAGGGGTGCCACATACAGGGAGAAAAGCAAGGGGCCTAAAACAGATCCCTGTGGAACCCCAAATCTCATGTCAGCAAGGTCAGAGGTAGTGCCATTATACAAGACACATTGAGAAGGACTGGACAGATATGACGTCAACCAGGCAAGGGCACTTCCAGTAATCCCAAAAAAATTCTCCAACCTATTGAGCAAAATATGATGATCC